>NC_090646.1:595719346-595966846 GCF_040937935.1 Hyperolius riggenbachi | reverse complement strand
GAAGTGAAGAGTGTGTATAGCTTGCCGCTGCCTGCCTTATTGCCGCCTGCCTGGACATCACAGCCACCTGGACATGACAGTGCGGACGGCAGAAGATCGGAGAGTCCTGTAGCAGTGCCTGGTGATATAGTGGTCGACAGATATCAGAGGTCCTGCAGCGGTGTCTAGCTATGAAGTTGCTGTGGGAACCAGGAGGAGATCGGAGAGTATTGTTAGAGCGGCTGAGGGGGACCAGAAGAACATCCTGGGAGCGGCTATGCAGGAGCAGTGGCAGGAAGCAGGATGTAGCAGCAGGAGCCGGGAACCAGAGCAGGGATAGCAGAAGATCGGAGCCGGAGGGGTCCTGCAGCCATGCCTGTAATGGAGCGGTCAGCAGAAGATTGGAGGATCCTGCAGCAATGCCTCGCAATTGAGCGGCCGGCAGATGATTGGAGGGTCTTGTAGCTGTGCCTGGTGATGGAGCGGATGGCAGAAGATTGGAGGATCCTGTAGCGGTGCCTGGTGATGGAGCGGCTGGCAGAAGGAAGCAAGAGCCACACGCTAAGGACACAGGTAAACATGTAAGCTGTATATGTATTGTATATGTATATGATTGTATGGCTCAGTCCAGACAGTTTCAAGGTTCTGTGTAGCATTTAATTGCAGAGCAATTTTTTTTTGGGGGGGGGGGGGGGGGGGAGCATCCTCACATGTTTGCCTCTGGAGGCAAAAAGTCCAGAACCGGCCCTGTGCTCTAGAGTGGTACTCTGCAGGTTGCCACAATAGGCGAGGATTGGCATGGCTATAGAGGAGGAGGAGGAGCCCATACTTAGACGGCAAATTTGAATCATTTCAAATATACCCCAGAGTTCTACTATGCAGGTTGCCACAATTTGTGATCTATGTCACCCATCCCAGGGCAGCAGGCTTGCTGACCGGAGAGTTTCCTGCACTGAGGGGCACACAGTATGATGTCACCCTCCCAGGGCTGCAGGCTTGTTGACCACAGGGTTGCATGCATTGAGGGGCACAAGGGATGACATCAACCCTCCCAGGGCTGCAGGCTTGTTGACCGCAGGGCTGAGTGCACTGAGGGGCACAAGGGACGACGTCATCCCTCCAATGGCTGCAGGCTTGTTAAAGGCAGGGCTGCGGGATGCGTATAATGCCGTTCTGTCAATTGCAACAGCACCATGATGAACATGTAGATCGCGGTGCTGGTTTATTAATAGTGTAATTCATCACAATTTTCAGCCTGCAGCATTTTTGTTGGGTTTGCGATTTATATGCTTTGTACTTTTTTGGCGAGGATTGGTATGGCTGTAGGGGAGGAGGTGGCCATACTTAGGGGTATATTTAAATCATTTTAAATATACTCTTGAGTTCAGCTCTGCAGGTTGCCACAATTTGTGATCTACAACACCCCTCCCAGAACTGCAGACATGTTGACTGCAGGGCTGCTTTCACAAAACGGCACATGGTATGATGACATCCTCCCAGCTCTGCAGGCTTGTTGACCACAGCCATGCATGAACTAATCGGCACACTGTAGGATTTCACCCTCCCGGGTCTGCAGGCTTGTTGACTGCAGGTCTGCATGCACTGAGAGGCACACGGTATGATGTCACCTTCCAAGGGCTGCAGGCTTGTTGAACGCAGGGATGCGTGCACTTAGGGGCACATGGTATGATATCACCCTCCCAGAGATGCAGGCTTGTTGAACGCAGGGCTGCATGCTCTAAGGAGCACACGGGATAATGTTACCCCTCCCATGGCTGTAGGCTTGTGGACCGCAGGGCTGCGTTCACGGAGGAGCACATGGGACAACGTCACTCCTCCAATGGCTGCAGGCTTCACTGAGGTGCTTACGGGACGCGTATCATGCCATTCAGCCAATTGCAACAGCACCATGATGAACATGTAGACCGTGGTGCTGGTTTATTACTAGAGTAATTCAAGTTTTTCCTAATCACAATTGTCAGCCTGCAGAATTTTTGTTTGGTTTGCGATTTTTATCTTTTGTACTTTTTTGGAGAGGATTGGCATGGCTGTAGGGGAGGAGGAGGCCATACTTAGGGGTATATTTAAATTATTTTAAATATACCCCTGAGTTCAGCTCTGCAGGTTGCCACAATTTGTGATCTACGTCACCCCTCCCAGAGCTGCAGACTTGTTGACCGCAGCGCTGCTTTCACTAAGGGGCACATGGTATGATGTCATCCTCCCATGTATGCAGGCTTGTTGACCACAGGCCTGCATGAACTGAGGGGCACACGGTATGATGTCACCCTCCCAGGGCTGCAGGCTTGTTGACCGCAGAGCTGCATGCACTGAGGGGCACACGGTATGATGTCACCCTCCCAGGGCTGCAGGCATGTTGTACGTAAAGATGCGTGCACTTAGGGGCACACGGTATGATATCACCCTACTGGAGCTGCAGGCTTGTTGACCGCAGGGCTGCATGCATTAAGGAGCACACGGGATAACGTTACCCCTCCCATGGCTGTAGGCTTGTGGACCGCAGGGCTGCGTTCACTGAGGAGCGCATGGGACAACGTCACTCCTCCAATTGCTGCAGGCTTGTTGACAGCAGGGCTGCATGCACTGAGGTGCTTACGGGACGCATATCATGCCGTTCAGCCAATTGCAACAGCACCATGATGAACATGTAGACCGTGGTGCTGGTTTATTACTAGAGTAATTCATGTTTTCCCTAATCACAATTGTCAGCCTGCAGAATTTTTGTTTGGTTTGCGATTTTTTTATGATAACATCCTCCCAGTGCTGAAGGCTTGTTGACAGTAGTGCTGCATTCACTAAGGGGCACACGGTATGATGTTAACCACAGAGCTGCATGCACTGAGGGTCACAAAGGATGCCGCTACACCCAGAGCCAGGACAAGGTCCTTCAGCACCCAAGGCTGAGACAGCAAAGTGCGCCCCTCCATCCCTCCCACCCCAGCAGTCACACACTGATTGCTATTAGACTAAGGGTGCCCCAGGGCCCCCAACATCCCCAACACCTTAATCTCTAGTTATCTGGCTTGCAGTCACTGCTATGTATGCCCTCTTCTTTTTTCTTTCTGCTTCAAACACAATTAGGAATGACAGCTGAATGAATTGTGCGCCCCCTCCTACACTGCGCCCTGAGGCTGGAGCCTCTTCAGCCTCTGCCTCGGCCCGGCCCTGGCTACACCTCCCAGGGCTGCAGGCACGTTGACCGCAGGGCTGCATGCACTGACGAGCACATGGTATGATATCATCCTCCCAGGTCGGCAGGCTTGTTGACCACAGGCCTGCTTGATATGATGGGAACACGGTATGATGTCACCCTCCCAGGGCTGCAGGCTTGTTGACCGCAGGGCTGCGTCCACTGAGGGGCACACGGTATGATGTTGACTGCATTTCTGCATGCACTGAGAGGCACAAAAAATGATGTTACTCCTCACAGGGCTGCAGGCTTTTTGACCGCAGGGCTGCATGCACTGTGAGGCACACGGTATGAGGTCACCCTCCCAGAGCTGCAGGCTTGTTGAACGCAGGGCTGCATGCTCTAAGGAGCACACGGGATAGCGTTACCCCTCCCATGGCTGTAGGCTTGTGGACCGCAGGGCTGCGTTCACAGAGGAGCACATGGGACAACGTCACTCCTCCAATGGCTGCAGGCTTCACTGAGGTGCTTACGGGACGCATATCATGCCGTTCAGCCAAATGCAACAGTACCATGATGAACATGTAGACCATGGTGCTGATTTATTTCTAGAGTAATTCATGTTTTTCCTAATCACAATTGTCAGCCTGCAGAATTTTTGTTTGGTTTGCGATTTTTATCCTTTGTACTTTTTTGGAGAGGATTGGCATGGCTGTAGGGGAGGAGGAGGCCATACTTAGGAGTATATTTACATCATTTTAAATATACCCCTGAGTTCAGCTCTGCAGGTTGCCACAATTTGTGATCCACATCACCCCTCCCAGAGCTGCAGACTTGTTGACCGCAGGGCTGCTTTCACTGAGGGGCACATGGTATGATGTCATCCTCCCATGTCTGCAGGCTTCTTGACCACAGGCCTGCATGAACTGAGGGGCACACGGTATGATAACATCCTCCCAGTGCTGAAGGGTTGTTGACTGCAGGGCTGCGTTCACTGAGGGGCACACTTTATGATTTCACCCTCCCAGGACTGCTGGCTTGTTGACCACAAGGCTGGAAGAGCTGAGGAGCACACGGTATGATTTCACCCTCCTAGGGCTGCAGGCTTGTTGACAGTAGTGCTGCATTCACTAAGGGGCACACGGTATGATGTTAACCACAGAGCTGCATGCACTGAGAGTCACAAAGGATGCCGTTACACCTCCCAGGGCTGCAGGCACGTGCACTGAGGAGCACATGGTATGATGTCATCCTCCCAGGTCGGCAGGCTTGTTGACCGCAGGCCTGCATGATATGATGGGAACACGGTATGATATCACCCTCCCAGGACTGCAGGCTTGTTGACCGCAGGGCTGCATCCACTGAGGGGCACACGGTATGATGTTGACCGCATTTCTGCATGCACTGAGAGGCACAAAAAATGATGTTACTCCTCATAGGGCTGCAGGCTTTTTGACCGCTGCATGCACTGGGCTGCATGCACTGAGAGGCACACGGTATGATGTCACCTTCCAAGGGCTGCAGGCTTGTTGAACGCAGGAATGCGTGCACTTAGGGGCACATGGTATGATATCACCCTCCCAGAGCTGCAGGCTTGTTGAACGCAGGGCTGCATGTTCTAAGGAGCACACGGGATAACGTTTCCCCTCCCATGGCTGTAGGCTTGTGGACCACAGGGCTGCGTTCACGAAGGAGCACATGGGACAACGTCACTCCTCCAATGGCTGCAGGCTTTACTGAGGTGCTTACGGGACGAGTATCATGCCGTTCAGCCAATTGCAATAGCACCATGATGAACATGTAGACCGTGGTGCTGGTTGATTGCTAGAGTAATTCAAGTTTTCCTAATGACAATTGTCAGCCTGCAGAATTTTTGTTTCGTTTGCGACTTTTATCTTTTGTACTTTTTTGGAGAGGATTGGCATGGCTGTTGGGGAGGAGAAGGCCATACTTAGGGGTATATTTCAATCATTTTAAATCTACCTCTGAGTTCAGCTCTGCAGGTTGCCACAATTTGTGATCTACGTCACCCCTCCCAAAGCTGCACACTTGTTGACCGCAGGGCTGCTTTCACTGAGGGGCACATGGTATGATGTCATCCACCCAGGTCTGCAGGCTTGTTGACCACAGGCCTGCATGTACTGAGGGGCACATGGTATGATGTCATCCTCCCAGGTCGGCAGGCTTGTTTTACGTAGGGATGCGTGCACTTAGGGGCACACGGTATGATATCACCCTACTGGAGCTGCAGGCTTGTTGACCGCAGGGCTGCATGCATTAAGGAGCACAAGGGATGACTTTACCCCTCCCATGGCTGTAGGCTTGTGGACCGCAGGGCTGCGTTCACTGAGGAGCACATGGGACAACGTCACTCCTCCAATTGCTGCAGGCTTGTTGACAGCAGGGCTGCATGCACTGAGTTGCTTACGGGACGCATATCATGCCGTTCAGCCAATTGCAACAGCACCATGATGAACATGTAGACCGTGGTTCTGGATTATTACTAGAGTAATTAATGTTTTCCCTAATCACAATTATCAGCCTGCAGAATTTTTGATTGGTTTGCGATTTTTATCCTTTGTACTTTTTTGGAGAGGATTGGCATGGCTGTAGGGGAGGAGGAGGCCCTACTTAGGGGTATATTTAAATCATTTTAAATATACCCCTGAGTTCAGCTCTGCAGGTTGCCACAATATGTGATCTACGTCACCCTCCCAGAGCTGCAGACTTGTTGACCGCAGCGCTGCTTTCACTAAGGGGCACATGGTATGATGTCATCCTCCCATGTCTGCAGGCTTGTTGACCACAGGCCTGCATGAACTGAGGGGCACACGGTATGATGTCACCCTCCCAGGGCTGCAGGCTTGTTGTACGTAGGGATGCGTGCACTTAGGGGCACACGGTACGATATCACCCTACTGGAGCTGCAGGCTTCTTGACCGCAGGGCTGCATGCATTAAGGAGGACAAAAAATGACTTTACCCCTCCCATGGCTGTAGGCTTGTGGACCGCAGGGCTGCGTTCACTGAGGAGCACATGGGACAACGTCACTCCTCCAATGGCTGCAGACTTGTTGACAGCAGGGCTGCATGCACTGAGGTGCTTACGGGACGCGTATCATGCCGTTCAGCCAATTGCAACAGCACCATGATGAACATGTAGACCGTGGTGCTGGTTTATTACTAGAGTAATTCATGTTTTCCCTAATCACAATTGTCAGCCTGCAGAATTTTTGTTTGGTTTGCGATTTTTTTATGATAACATCCTCCCAGTGCTGAAGGCTTGTTGACAGTAGTGCTGCATTCACTAAGGGGCACACGGTATGATGTCAACCACAGAGCTGCATGCACTGAGGGTCACAAAGGATGCCGCTACACCTCCCAGGGCTGCAGGCACGTTGACCCCAGGGCTGCATGCACTGAGGAGCACATGGTATGATGTCATCCTCCCAGGTCGGCAGGCTTGTTAACCGCAGGCCTGCATGATATGATGGGAACACGGTATGATGTCACCCTCCCAGGGCTGCAGGCTTGTTGACCGCAGGGCTGTGTCCACTGAGGGGCACACGGTATGATGTTGACCGCATTTCTGCTTGCACTGAGAGGCACAAAAAATGATGTTACTCCTCACAGGGCTGCAGGCTTTTTGACCGCAGGGCTGCATGCACTGAGAGGCACACGGTATGATGTCACCTTCCACGGGCTGCAGGCTTGTTGAACGCAGGGATGCGTGCACTTAGGGGCACATGGTATCATATCACCCTCCCAGAGCTGCTGGCTTGTTGAACGCAGGGCTGCATGCTCTAAGGAGCACACAGATAACGTTACCCCTCCCATGGCTGTAGGCTTGTGGACCGCAGGGCTGCGTTCACGGAGGAGCACATGGGACAACGTCACTCCTCCAATGGCTGCAGGCTTCACTGAGGTGCTTACGGGACACGTATCATGCCGTTCAGCCAATTGCAACAGCACCATGATGAACATGTAGACCGTGGTGCTAGTTTATTACTAGAGTAATTTATGTTTTTCCTAATCACAATTGTCAGCCTGCATAATTTTTGTTTGCTTTGCGATTTTTATCCTTTGTACTTTTTTGGAGAGGATTGGCATGGCTGTAGGGGAGGAGGAGGCCATACTTAGGGGTATATTTAAATCATTTTAAATATACCCCTGAGTTCAGCTCTGCAGGTTGGCACAATTTGGGATCTACGTCACCTGTCCCAGAGCTGCAGACTTGTTGACCGCAGGGCTGCTTTCACTGAGGGGCACAAGGTATGATGTCATCCCCCCATGTCTGCAGGCTTCTTGACCACAGGCCTGCATGAACTGAGGGGCACACGGTATGATAACATCCTCCCAGTGCTGAAGGGTTGTTGACTGCAGGGCTGCGTTCACTGAGGGGCACTCTTTATGATTTCACCCTCCCAGGACTGCCGGCTTGTTGACCACAAGGCTGGAAGAACTGAGAAGCACACGGTATGATGTCACCCTCCCAGGGCTACAGGCTTGTTGACCACAGGCCTGCATGAACTGAGGGGCACACGGTATGATGTCACCCTCCCAGGGCTGCAGGCTTGTTGTACGTAGGGATGCGTGCACTTAGGGGCACACGGTATGATATCACCCTACTGGAGCTGCAGGCTTGTTGACCGCAGGGCTGCATGCATTAAGGAGCACAAAGGATGACTTTACCCCTCCCATGGCTGTAGGCTTGTGGACCGCAGGGCTGCGTTCACTGAGGAGCACATGGGACAACGTCACTCCTCCAATTGCTGCAGGCTTGTTGACAGCAGGGCTGCATGCACTGAGGTGCTTACGGGGTGCATATCATGCCGTTCAGCCAATTGCAACAGCACCATGATGAACATGTAGCTTGTGGTGCTGGTTTATTACTAGAGTAATTCATGTTTTCCCTAATCACAATTGTCAGCCTGCAGAATTTTTGTTTGGTTTGCGATTTTTTTATGATAACATTCTCCCAGTGCTGAAAGCTTGTTGACAGTAGTGCTGCATTCACTAAGGGGCACACGGTATGAGGTTAACCACAGAGCTGCATGCACTGAGGGTCACAAAGGATGCCGCTACACCTCCCAGGGCTGCAGGCACGTTGACCGCAGGGCTGCATGCACTGAGGAGCACATGGTATGATGTCATCCTCCCAGGTCGGCAGGCTTGTTGACCGCAGGCTTGCATGATGTGATGGGAACACAGTATGATGTCACCCTCCCAGGGCTGCAGGCTTATTGACCGCAGGGCTGCGTCCACTGAGGGGCACACGGTATGATGTTGACCGCATTTCTGCATGCACTGAGAGGCACAAAAAATGATGTTACTCCTCACAGGGCTGCAGGCTTTTTGACCGCACGGCTGCATGCACTGAGAGGCACACGGTATGATGTCACCTTCCAAGGGCTGCAGTCTTGTTGAACGCAGGGATGCGTGCACTTAGGGGCACATGGTATGATATCACCCTCCCAGAGCTGCAGGCTTGTTGAACGCAGGGCTGCATGCTCTAAGGAGCACACGGGATAACGTTACCCCTCCCATGGCTGTAGGCTTGTGGACCGCAGGGCTGCGTTCACGGAGGAGCACATGGGACATTGTCACTCCTCCAATGGCTGCAGGCTTCACTGAGGTGCTTACGGGACGCGTATCATGTCGTTCAGCCAAATGCAACAGTACCATGATGAACATGTAGACCGTGGTGCTGGTTTATTACTAGAGTAATTCATGTTTTTCCTAATCACAATTGTCAGCCTGCAGAATTTTTGTTTGGTTTGCGATTTTTATCTATTGTACTTTTTTGGAGAGGATTGGCATGGCTGTAGGGGAGGAGGAGGCCATACTTAGGGGTATATTTAAATCATTTTAAATATACCCCTGAGTTCAGCTCTGCAGGTTGGCACAATTTGTGATCTACGTCACCCCTCCCAAAGCTGCAGACTTGTTGACCGCAGGGCTGCTTTCACTGAGGGGCACATGGTATGATGTCATCGTCCCAGGTCTGCAGGCTTGTTGACCACAGGCCTGCATGAACTGAGGGGCACACGGTATGATGTCACCCTCCCAGGGCTGCAGGCTTGTTGACCGCAGAGCTGCATGCACTGACGGGCACACGGTATGATGTCACCCTCCCAGGGCTGCAGGCTTGTTGTACGTAGGGATGCGTGCACTTAGGGGCACACGGTATGATATCACCCTACTGGAGCTGCAGGCTTGTTGACCGCAGGGCTGCATGCATTAAGGCGCACAAAGGATGACTTTACTCCTCCCATGGCTGTAGGCTTGTGGACCGCAGGGGTGCGTTCACTGAGGAGCACATGGGACAACGTAACTCCTCCAATGGCTGCAGGCTTGTTGACAGCAGAGCTGCATGCACTGAGGTGCTTACGGGATGCGTATCATGCCGTTCAGCCAATTGCAACAGCACCATGATGAACATGTAGACCGTGGTGCTGATTTATTACTAAAGTAATTCATGTTTTCCCTAATCACAATTGTCAGCCTCCCATGTCTGCAGGCTTCTTGACCACAGGCCTGCATGAACTGAGGGGCACACGGTATGATAACATCCTCCCCGTGCTGAAGGGTTGTTGACTGCAGGGCTGCGTTCACTGAGGGGCACACTTTATGATTTCACCCTCCCAGGACTGCCGGCTTGTTGACAGTAGTGCTGCATTCACTAAGGGGCACACGGTATGATGTTAACCATAGAGCTGCATGCACTGAGGGTCACAAAGGATGCCGTAACACCTCCCAGGGCTGCAGGCACGTTGACCGCAGGGCTGCGTGCACTGAGGAGCACATGGTATGATGTCATCCTCCCAGGTCGGCAGACTTGTTGACCGCAGGCCTGCATGATATGATGGGAACACGGTATGATGTCACCCTCCCAGGGCTGCAGGCTTGTTGACCGCAGGGCTGCATCCACTGAGGGGCACACGGTATGATGTTGACCGCATTTCTGCTTGCACTGAGAGGCACAAAAAACGATGTTACTCCTCACAGGGCTGCAGGCTTTTTGACCGCAGGGCTGCATGCACTGAGAGGCACACGGTATGATGTCACCTTCCAAGGGCTGCAGTCTTGTTGAACGCAGGGATGCGTGCACTTAGGGGCACATGGTATGATATCAAACTCCCAGAGCTGCAGGCTTGTTGAACGCAGGGCTGCATGCTCTAAGGGCCACACGGATAACGTTACCCCTCCCATGGCTGTAGGCTTGTGGACCGCAGGGCTGCGTTCACGGAGGATCACATGGGACAACGTCACTCCTCCAATGGCTGCAGGCTTCACTGAGGTGCTTACGGAACGCGTATTAAGCCGTTCAGCCAATTGCAACAGCACCATGATGAACATGTAGACCGTGGTGCTGGTTTATTACTAGAGTAATTCATGTTTTTCCTAATCACAATTGTCAGCCTGCAGAATTTTTGTTTGGTTTGCGATTTTTATCCTTTGTACTTTTTTGGAGAGGATTGGCATGGCTGTAGGGGAGGAGGAGGCCCTACTTAGGGGTATATTTAAATCATTTTAAATATACCCCTGAGTTCAGCTCTGCAGGTTGCCACAATATGTGATCTACGTCCTCCCTCCCAGAGCTGCAGACTTGTTCACCGCAGCGCTGCTTTCACTAAGGGGCACATGGTATGATGTCATCCTCCCATGTCTGCAGGCTTGTTGACCACAGGCCTGCATGAACTGAGGGGCACACGCTATGATGTCACCCTCCCAGGGCTGCAGGCTTGTTGACCGCAGAGCTGCATGCACTAAGGGGCACACGGTATGATGTCACTCTCCCAGGGCTGCAGGCATGTTGTACGTAAGGATGCGTGCACTTAGGGGCACACGGTATGATATCACCCTACTGGAGCTGCAGGCTTGTTGACCGCAGGGCTACATGCATTAAGGAGCACACGGGATAACGTTACCCCTCCCATGGCTGTAGGCTTGTGGACCGCAGGGCTGCGTTCACTGAGGAGCACATGGGACAACGTCACTCCTCCAATTTCTGCAGGCTTGTTGACAGCAGGGCTGTATGCACTGAGGTGCTTACGGGACGCATATCATGCAGTTTAGCCAATTGCAACAGCACCATGATGAACATGTAGACCGTGGTGCTGGTTTATTACTAGAGTAATTCATGTTTTTCCTAATCACAATTGTCAGCCTGCAGAATTTTTGTTTGGTTTGCGATTTTTATCCTTTGTACTTTTCTTGGAGAGGATTGGCATGGCTGTAGGGGAGGAGGAGATACCCCTGAGTTCAGCTCTGCAGGTTGCCACAATTTGTGATCTACGTCACCCCTCCCAAAGCTGCAGACTTGTTGACCGCAGGGCTGCTTTCACTGAGGGGCACATGGTATGATGTCATCCTCCCATGTCTGCAGGCTTCTTGACCACAGGCCTGCATGAACTGAGGGGCACGCGGTATGATAACATCCTCCCAGTGCTGAAGGGTTGTTGACTGCAGGGCTGCGTTCACTGAGGGGCACACTTTATGATTTCACCCTCCCAGGACTGCCGGCTTGTTGACCACAAGGCTGGAAGAACTGAGAAGCACACGGTATGATGTCACCCTCCCAGGGCTACAGGCTTGTTGACCACAGGCCTGCATGAACTGAGGGGCACACGGTATGATGTCACCATCCCAGGGCTGCAGGCTTGTTGTACGTAGGGATGCGTGCACTTAGGGGCACACGGTATGATATCACCCTACTGGAGCTGCAGGCTTGTTGACCGCAGGGCTGCATGCATTAAGGAGCACAAAGGATGACTTTACCCCTCCCATGGCTGTAGGCTTGTGGACCGCAGGGCTGCGTTCACTGAGGAGTACATGGGACAACGTCACTCCTCCAATTGCTGCAGGCTTGTTGACAGCAGGGCTGCATGCACTGAGGTGCTTACGGGACGCATATCATGCCGTTCAGCCAATTGCAACAGCACCATGATGAACATGTAGCTTGTGGTGCTGGTTTATTACTAGAGTAATTCATGTTTTCCCTAATCACAATTGTCAGCCTGCAGAATTTTTGTTTGGTTTGCGATTTTTTTATGATAACATCCTCCCAGTGCTGAAGGCTTGTTGACAGTAGTGCTGCATTCACTAAGGGGCACACAGTATGATGTTAACCACAGAGCTGCATGCACTGAGGGTTACAAAGGATGCCGCTACACCTCCCAGGGCTGCATGCACGTTGACCGCAGGGCTGCATGCACTGAGGAGCACATGGTATGATGTCACCCTCCCAGGGCTGCAGGCTTGTTGACCGCAGGGCTGCGTTCACTGAGGGGCACACGGTATGATGTTCACCGCATTTCTGCATGCACTGAGAGGCACAAAAAATGATGTTACTCCTCACAGGGCTGCAGGCTTTTTGACCGCACGGCTGCATGCACTGAGAGGCACACGGTATGATGTCACCTTTCAAGGGCTGCAGGCTTGTTGAACGCAGGGATGCGTGCACTTAGGGGCACATGGTATGATATCACACTCCCAGAGCTGCAGGCTTGTTGAACGCAGGGCTGCATGTTCTAAGGAGCACACGGGATAACGTTACCCCTCCCATGGCTGTAGGCTTGTGGAGCGCAGGGCTGCGTTCACGGAGGAGCACATGGGACAACGTCACTCCTCCAATGGCTGCAGGCTTCACTGAGGTGCTTACGGGACACGTATCATGCCAATCAGCCAAATGCAATAGTACCATGATGAACATGTAGACCGTGGTGCTGGTTTATTACTAGAGTAATTCATGTTTTTCCTAATCACAATTGTCAGCCTGCAGAATTTTTGTTTGGTTTGCGATTTTTATCCTTTGTACTTTTTTGAAGAGGATTGGCATGGCTGTAGGGGAGGAGGAGATACCCCTAAGTTCAGCTCTGCAGGTTGCCACAATTTGTGATCTACGTCACCCCTCCCAGAGCTGCAGACTTGTTGACCGCAGCGCTGCTTTCACTGAGGGGCACATGGTATGATGTCATCCTCCCATGTCTGCAGGCTTGTTGACCACAGGCCTGCATGAACTGAGGGGCACACGGTATGATGTCACCCTCCCAGGGCTTCAGGCTTGTTGTACGTAGGGATGCGTGCACTTAGGGGAACACGGTATGATATCACCCTACTGGAGCTGCAGGCTTGTTGACCACAGGGCTGCATGCATTAAGGAGCACACTGGATAACGTTACCCCTCCCATGGCTGTATGCTTGTGGACCGCAGGGCTGCATTCACTGAGGAGCACATGGGACATCGTCACTCCTCCAATGGCTGCAGGCTTGTTGACAGCAGGGCTGCATGCACTGAGGTGCTTACGGGACGCATATCATGCCGTTCAGCCAATTGCAACAGCACCATGATGAACATGTAGACCGTGGTGCTGGTTTATTACTAGAGTAATTCATGTTTTCCCTAATCACAATTATCAGCCTGCAGAATTTTTGATTGGTTTGCGATTTTTATCCTTTGTACTTTTTTGGAGAGGATTGGCATGGCTGTAGGGGAGGATGAGGCCCTACTTAGGGGTATATTTAAATCATTTTAAATATACCCCTGAGTTCAGCTCTGCAGGTTGCCACAATATGTGATCTACGTCACCCTCCCAGAGCTGCAGACTTGTTGACCGCAGCGCTGCTTTCACTAAGGGGCACATGGTATGATGTCATCCTCCCATGTCTGCAGGCTTGTTGACCACAGCCCTGCATGAACTGAGGGGCACACGGTATGATGTCACCCTCCCAGGGCTTCAGGCTTGTTGACCGCAGAGCTGCATGCACTGAGGGGCACACGGTATGATGTCACCCTCCCAGGGCTGCAGGCTTGTTGTACGTAGGGATGCGTGCACTTAGGGGCACACGGTACGATATCACCCTACTGGAGCTGCAGGCTTCTTGACCGCAGGGCTGCATGCATTAAGGAGCACAAAAAATGACTTTACCCCTCCCATGGCTGTAGGCTTGTGGACCGCAGGGCTGCGTTCACGGAGGAGCACATGGGACAACGTCACTCCTCCAATGGCTGCAGGCTTGTTGACAGCAGGGCTGCATGCACTGAGGTGCTTACGGGACGCGTATCATGCCGTTCAGCCAATTGCAACAGCACCATGATGAACATGTAGACCGTGGTGCTGGGTTATTACTAGAGTAATTCATGTTTTCCCTAATCACAATTGTCAGCCTGCAGAATTTTTGTTTGGTTTGCAATCTTTTTATGATAACATCCTCCCAGTGCTGAAGGCTTGTTGACAGTAGTGCTGCATTCACTAAGGGGCACACGGTATGATGTCAACCACAGAGCTGCATGCACTGAGGGTCACAAAGAATGCCGCTACACCTCCCAGGGCTGCAGGCACGTTGACCGCAGGGCTGCGTGCACTGAGGAGCACATGGTATGATGTCATCCTCCCAGGTCGGCAGGCTTGTTGACCGCAGGCCTGCATGATATGATGGGAACACGGTATGATGTCACCCTCCCAGGGCTGCAGGCTTGTTGACCGCAGGGCTGCGTCCACTGAGGGGCACACGGTATGATGTTGACCGCATTTCTGCATGCACTGAGAGGCACAAAAAATGATGTTACTCCTCACAGGGCTGCAGGCTTTTTGACCGCAGGGCTGCATGCACTGAGAGGCACACGGTATGATGTCACCTTCCAAGGGCTGCAGGCTTGTTGAACGCAGGGATGCGTGCACTTAGGGGCACATGGTATTATATCACCCTCCCAGAGCTGCTGGCTTGTTGAACACAGGGCTGCATGCTCTAAGGAGCACACAGATAACGTTACCCCTCCCATGGCTGTAGGCTTGTGGACCGCAGGGCTGCGTTCACGGAGGAGCAAATGGGACAACGTCACTCCTCCAATGGCTGCAGGCTTCACTGAGGTGCTTACGGGACGCGTATCATGCCGTTCAGCCAATTGCAACAGCACCATGATGAACATGTAGACCGTGGTGCTGGTTTATTACTAGAGTAATTTATGTTTTTCCTAATCACAATTGTCAGCCTGCAGAATTTTTGTTTGGTTTGCGATTTTTATCCTTTGTACTTTTTTGGAGAGGATTGGCATGGCTGTAGGGGAGGAGGAGGCCATACTTAGGGGTATATTTAAATCATTTTAAATATACCCCTGAGTTCAGCTCTGCAGGTTGGCACAATTTGGGATCTACGTCACCCCTCCCAGAGCTGCAGACTTGTTGACCGCAGGGCTGCTTTCACTGAGGGGCACATGGTATGATGTCATCCTCCCATGTCTGCAGGCTTCTTGACCACAGGCCTGCATGAACTGAGGGGCACACGGTATGATAACATCCTCCCAGTGCTGAAGGGTTGTTGACTGCAGGGCTGCGTTCACTGAGGGGCACACTTTATGATTTCACCCTCCCAGGACTGCCGGCTTGTTGACCACAAGGCTGGAAGAACTGAGAAGCACACGGTATGATGTCACCCTCCCAGGGCTACAGTCTTGTTGACCACAGGCCTACATGAACTGAGGGGCACACGGTATGATGTCACCCTCCCAGGGCTGCAGGCTTGTTGTACGTAGGGATGCGTGCACTTAGGGGCACACGGTATGATATCACGCTACTGGAGCTGCAGGCTTGTTGACCGCAGGGCTGCATGCATTAAGGAGCACAAAGGATGACTTTACCCCTCCCATGGCTGTAGGCTTGTGGACCGCAGGGCTGCGTTCACTGAGGAGCACATGGGACAACGTCACTCCTCCAATGGCTGCAGGCTTGTTGACAGCAGGGCTGCATGCACTGAGGTGCTTACGGGACGCGTATCATGCCGTTCAGTCAATTGCAACAGCACCATGATGAACATGTAGACCGTGGTGCTGGTTTATTACTAGAGTAATTCATGTTTTCCCTAATCACAATTGTCAGCCTGCAGAATTTTTGTTTGGTTTGCAATTTTTTTATGATAACATCCTCCCAGTGCTGAAGGCTTGTTGACAGTAGTGCTGCATTCACTAAGGGGCACACGGTATGATGTCAACCACAGAGCTGCATGCACTGAGGGTCACAAAGGATGCCGCTACACCTCCCAGGGCTGCAGGCACGTTGACCGCAGGGCTGCATGCACTGAGGAGCACATGGTATGATGTCATCCTCCCTGGTCGGCAGACTTGTTGACCGCAGGCCTGCATGATATGATAGGAACACGGTATGATGTCACCCTCCCAGGGCTGCAGGCTTGTAGACCGCAGGGCTGCGTCCACTGAGGGGCACACGGTATGATGTTGACCGCATTTCTGCATGCACTGAGAGGCACAAAAAATGATGTTACTCCTCACAGGGCTGCAGGCTTTTTGACTGCAGGGCTGCATGCGCTGTGAGGCACATGGTATGATGTCACCTTCCAAGGGCTGCAGGCTTGTTAAACGCAGGGATGCGTGCATTTAGGGGCACATGGTATGATATCACCCTCCCAGAGCTGCAGGCTTGTTGAACACAGGGCTGCATGCTCTAAGGAGCACACGGATAACGTTACCCCTCCCATGGCTGTAGGCTTGTGGACCGCAGGGCTGCGTTCACGGAAGAGCACATGGGACAACGTCACTCCTCCAATGGCTGCAGGCTTCACTGAGGTGCTTACGGGACGCGTATCAAGCCGTTCAGCCAATTGCAACAGCACCATGATGAACATGTGACCGTGGTGCTGGTTTATTACTAGAGTAATTCATGTTTTTCCTAATCACAATTGTCAGCCTGCAGAATTTTTGTTTGGTTTGCAATTTTTTTATGATAACATCCTCCCAGTGCTGAAGGCTTGTTGACAGTAGTGCTGCATTCACTAAGGGGCACACGGTATGATGTCAACCACAGAGCTGCATGCACTGAGGGTCACAAAGGATGCCGCTACACCTCCCAGGGCTGCAGGCACGTTGACCGCAGGGCTGCATGCACTGAGGAGCACATGGTATGATGTCATCCTCCCTGGTCGGCAGACTTGTTGACCGCAGGCCTGCATGATATGATAGGAACACGGTATGATGTCACCCTCCCAGGGCTGCAGGCTTGTAGACCGCAGGGCTGCGTCCACTGAGGGGCACACGGTATGATGTTGACCGCATTTCTGCATGCACTGAGAGGCACAAAAAATGATGTTACTCCTCACAGGGCTGCAGGCTTTTTGACCGCAGGGCTGCATGCACTGAGAGGCACACGGTATGATGTCACCTTCCAAGGGCTGCAGTCTTGTTGAACGCAGGGATGCGTGCACTTAGGGGCACATGGTATGATATCACCCTCCCAGAGCTGCAAGCTTGTTGAACGCAGGGCTGCATGCTCTAAGGAGCACACGGGATAACGTTACCCCTCCCATGGCTGTAGGCTTGTGGAGCGCAGGGCTGCGTTCACGGAGGAGCACATGGGACAACGTCACTCCTCCAATGGCTGCAGGCTTCACTGAGGTGCTTACGGGACGCGTATCATGCCGTTCAGCCAATTGCAACAGCACTATGATGAGCATGTAGACCGTGGTGCTGGTTTATTACTAGAGTAATTTATGTTTTTCCTAATCACAATTGTCAGCCTGCAGAATTTTTGTTTGGTTTGCGATTTTTATCCTTTGTACTTTTTTGGAGAGGATTGGCATGGCTGTAGGGGAGGAGGAGGCCATACTTAGGGGTATATTTAAATCATTTTAAATATATCCCTGAGTTCAGCTCTGCAGGTTGGCACAATTTGGGATCTACGTCACCCCTCCCAGAGCTGCAGACTTGTTGACCGTAGGGCTGCTTTCACTGAGGGGCACATGATATGATATCACCCTCCCAGGGCTGCAGGCTTGTTGACCACAGGCCTGCATGAACTGAGGGGCACATGGTATGATGTCATCCTCCCATGTCTGCAGGCTTCTTGACCACAGGCCTGCATGAACTGAGGGGCACACGGTATGATAACATCCTCCCAGTGCTGAAGGGTTGTTGACTGCAGGGCTGCGTTCACTGAGGGGCACACTTTATGATTTCACCCTCCCAGGACTGCCGGCTTGTTGACCACAAGGCTGGAAGAACTGAGAAGCACACGGTATGATGTCATCCTCCCAGGGCTGCAGGCTTGTTGACCACAGGCCTGCATGAATTGAGGGGCACACGGTATGATGTCACCCTCCCAGGGCTGCAGGCTTGTTGTACGTAGGGATGCGTGCACTTAGGGGCACACGGTATGATATCACCCTACTGGAGCTGCAGGCTTGTTGACCGCAGGGCTGCATGCATTAAGGAGCACAAAGGATGACTTTACCCCTCCCATGGCTGTAGGCTTGTGGACCGCAGGGCTGCGTTCACTGAGGAGCACATGGGACAACGTCACTCCTCCAATTGCTGCAGGCTTGTTGACAGCAGGGCTGCATGCACTGAGGTGCTTACGGGACGCATATCATGCCGTTCAGCCAATTGCAACAGCACCATGATGAACATGTTGCTTGTGGTGCTGGTTTATTACTAGAGTAATTCATGTTTTCCCTAATCACAATTGTCAGCCTGCAGAATTTTTGTTTGGTTTGCGATTTTTTATGATAACATCCTCCCAGTGCTGAAGGCTTGTTGACAGTAGTGCTGCATTCACTAAGGGGCACACGGTATGATGTTAACCACAGAGCTGCATGCACTCAGGGTCACAAAGGATGCCGCTACACCTCCCAGGGCTGCAGGCACGTTGACCGCAGGGCTGCATGCACTGAGGAGCACATGGTATGATGTCATCCTCCCAGGTCGGTAGGCTTGTTGACCGCAGGCCTGCATGATATGATGGGAACACGGTATGATGTCACCCTCCCAGGGCTGCAGGCTTGTTGACCGCAGGGCTGCGTCCACTGAGGGGCACACGGTATGATGTTGACCGCATTTCTGCAAGCACTGAGAGGCACAAAAAATGATGTTACTTCTCACAGGGCTGCAGGCTTTTTGACCGCACGGCTGCATGCACTGAGAGGCACACGGTATGATGTCACCTTTCAAGGGCTGCAGGCTTGTTGAACGCAGGGATGCGTGCACTTAGGGGCACATGGTATGATATCACACTCCCAGAGCTGCAAGCTTGTTGAACGCAGGGCTGCATGTTCTAAGGAGCACACGGGATAACGTTACCCCTCCCATGGCTGTAGGCTTGTGGAGCGCAGGGCTGCGTTCACGGAGGAGCACATGGGACAACGTCACTCCTCCAATGGCTGCAGGCTTCACTGAGGTGCTTACGGGACGCGTATCATGCCGTTCAGCCAAATGCAACAGTACCATGATGAACATGTAGACCGTGGTGCTGGTTTATTACTAGAGTAATTCATGTTTTTCCTAATCACAATTGTCAGCCTGCAGAATTTTTGTTTGGTTTGCGATTTTTATCCTTTGTACTTTTTTGAAGAGGATTGGCATGGCTGTAGGGGAGGAGGAGATACCCCTGAGTTCAGCTTTGCAGGTTGCCACAATTTGTGATCTACGTCACCCCTCCCAGAGCTGCAGACTTGTTGACCTCAGCGCTGCTTTCACTGAGGGGCACATGGTATGATGTCATCCTCCCATGTCTGCAGGCTTGTTGGCCACAGGCCTGCATGAACTGAGGGGCACACGGTATGATGTCATCCTCCCAGGGCTGCAGTCTTGTTGTACGTAGGGATGCGTGCACTTAGGGGCACACGGTATGATATCACCCTACTGGAGCTGCAGGCTTGTTGACCACAGGGCTGCATGCATTAAGGAGCACACTGGATAACGTTACCCCTCCCATGGCTGTAGGCTTGTGGACCGCAGGGCTGCGTTCACTGAGGAGCACATGGGACAACGTCACTCCTCCAATTGCTGCAGGCTTGTTGACAGCAGGGCTGCATGCACTGAGGTGCTTACGGGACGCATATCATGCCGTTCAGCCAATTGCAACAGCACCATGATGAACATGTAGACCGTGGTGCTGGATTATTACTAGAGTAATTAAAGTTTTCCCTAATCACAATTATCGGCCTGCAGAATTTTTGATTGGTTTGCGATTTTTATCCTTTGTACTTTTTTGGAGAGGATTGGCATGGCTGTAGGGGAGGATGAGGCCCTACTTAGGGGTATATTTAAATCATTTTAAATATACCCCTGAGTTCAGCTCTGCAGGTTGCCACAATATGTGATCTACGTCACCCTCCCAGAGCTGCAGACTTGTTGACCGCAGCGCTGCTTTCACTAAGGGGCACATGGTATGATGTCATCCTCCCATGTCTGCAGGCTTGTTGACCACAGGCCTGCATGAACTGAGGGGCACACGGTATGATGTCACCCTCCCAGGGCTGCAGGCTTGTTGACCGCAGAGCTGCATGCACTGAGGGGCACACGGTATGATGTCACCCTCCCAGGGCTGCAGGCTTGTTGTACGTAGGGATGCGTGCACTTAGGGGCACACGGTACGATATCACCCTACTGGAGCTGCAGGCTTCTTGATCGCAGGGCTGCATGCATTAAGGAGCACAAAAAATGACTTTACCCCTCCCATGGCTGTAGGCTTGTGGACCGCAGGGCTGCGTTCACTGAGGAGCACATGGGACAACGTCACTCCTCCAATGGCTGCAGGCTTGTTGACAGCAGGGCTGCATGCACTGAGGTGCTTACGGGACGCGTATCATGCCGTTCAGCCAATTGCAACAGCACCATGATGAACATGTAGACCGTGGTGCTGGTTTATTACTAGAGTAATTCATGTTTTCCCTAATCACAATTGTCAGCCTGCAGAATTTTTGTTTGGTTTGCGATTTTTTTATGATAACATCCTCCCAGTGCTGAAGGCTTGTTGACAGTAGTGCTGCATTCACTAAGGGGCACACGGTATGATGTCAACCACAGAGCTGCATGCACTGAGGGTCACAAAGGATGCCGCTACACCTCCCAGGGCTGCAGGCACGTTGACCGCAGGGCTGCATGCACTGACGAGCACATGATATGATATCATCCTCCCAGGTCGGCAGGCTTGTTGACCACAGGCTTGCTTGATATGATGGGAACACGGTATGATGTCACCCTCGCAGGGCTGCAGGCTTGTTGACCGCAGGGCTGCATCCACTGAGGGGCACACGGTATGATGTTGACCGCATTTCTGCATGCACTGAGAGGCACAAAAAATGATGTTACTCCTCACAGGGCTGCAGGCTTTTTGACCGCAGGGCTGCATGCACTGAGAGGCACACGGTATGATGTCACCTTCCACGGGCTGCAGGCTTGTTGAACGCAGGGATGCGTGCACTTAGGGGCACATGGTATTATATCAATCTCCCAGAGCTGCTGGCTTGTTGAACACAGGGCTGCATGCTCTAAGGAGCACACAGATAACGTTACCCCTCCCATGGCTGTAGGCTTGTGGACCGCAGGGCTGCGTTCACAGAGGAGCAAATGGGACGTCACTCCTCCAATTGCTGCAGGCTTCACTGAGGTGCTTACGG
Organism: Hyperolius riggenbachi; assembly: GCF_040937935.1. Classification (NCBI taxonomy): domain Eukaryota; kingdom Metazoa; phylum Chordata; class Amphibia; order Anura; family Hyperoliidae; genus Hyperolius; species Hyperolius riggenbachi. The sequence continues at coordinate 595,945,309 of NC_090646.1, read as the reverse complement.
GACGCGTATCATGCCGTTCAGCCAATTGCAACAGCACCATGATGAACATGTAGACCGTGGTGCTGGTTTATTACTAGAGTAATTTATGTTTTTCCTAATCACAATTGTCAGCCTGCAGAATTTTTGTTTGGTTTGCGATTTTTATCCTTTGTAGTTTTTTGGAGAGGATTGGCATGGCTGTAGGGGAGGAGGAGGCCATACTTAGGGGTATATTTAAATCATTTTAAATATACCCCTGAGTTCAGCTCTGCAGGTTGGCACAATTTGGGATCTGCGTCACCCCTCCCAGAGCTGCAGACTTGTTGACCGCAGGGCTGCTTTCACTGAGGGGCACATGGTATGATGTCATCCTCCCATGTCTGCAGGCTTCTTGACCACAGGCCTGCATGAACTGAGGGGCACACGGTATGATAACATCCTCCCAGTGCTGAAGGGTTGTTGACTGCAGGGCTGCGTTCACTGAGGGGCACACTTTATGATTTCACCCTCCCAGGACTGCCGGCTTGTTGACCACAAGGCTGGAAGAACTGAGAAGCACATGGTATGATGTCACCCTCCCAGGGCTACAGGCTTGTTGACCACAGGCCTGCATGAACTGAGGGGCACACGGTATGATGTCACCCTCCCAGGGCTGCAGGTTTGTTGTACGTAGGGATGCGTGCACTTAGGGGCACACGGTATGATATCACCCTACTGGAGCTGCAGGCTTGTTGACCGCAGGGCTGCATGCATTAAGGAGCACAAAGGATGACTTTACCCCTCCCATGGCTGTAGGCTTGTGGACCGCAGGGCTGCGTTCACTGAGAAGCACATGGGACAACGTCACTCCTCCAATTGCTGCAGGCTTGTTGACAGCAGGGCTGCATGCACTGAGGTGCTTACGGGACGCATATTATGCCGTTCAGCCAATTGCAACAGCACCATGATGAACATGTAGCTTGTGGTGCTGGTTTATTACTAGAGTAATTCATGTTTTTCCTAATCACAATTGTCAGCCTGCAGAATTTTTGTTTGGTTTGCGATTTTTATCCTTTGTACTTTTCTTGGAGAGGATTGGCATGGCTGTAGGGGAGGAGGAGATACCCCTGAGTTCAGCTCTGCAGGTTGCCACAATTTGTGATCTACGTCACCCCTCCCAGAGCTGCAGACTTGTTGACCGCAGCGCTGCTTTCACTAAGGGGCACATGGTATGATGTCATCCTCCCATGTATGCAAGCTTGTTGACCACAGGCCTGCATGAACTGAGGGGCACACGGTATGATGTCACCCTCCCAGCGCTGCAGGCATGTTGTACGTAAAGATGCGTGCACTTAGGGGCACACGGTATGATATCACCCTACTGGAGCTGCAGGCTTGTTGACCGCAGGGCTGCATGCATTAAGGAGCACACGGGATAACGTTATCCCTCCCATGGCTGTAGGCTTGTGGACCGCAGGGCTGCGTTCACTGAGGAGCACATGGGACAACGTCACTCCTCCAATTGCTGCAGGCTTGTTGACAGCAGGGCTGCATGCACTGAGGTGCTTACGGGACGCATATCATGCCGTTCAGCCAATTGCAACAGCACCATGATGAACATGTAGACCGTGGTGCTGGTTTATTACTAGAGTAATTCATGTTTTCCCTAATCACAATTGTCAGCCTGCAGAATTTTTGTTTGGTTTGCGATTTTTTTATGATAACATCCTCCCAGTGCTGAAGGCTTGTTGACAGTAGTGCTGCATTCACTAAGGGGCACACGGTATGATGTCAACCACAGAGCTGCATGCACTGAGGGTCACAAAGGATGCCGCTACACCTCCCAGGGCTGCAGGCACGTTGACCGCAGGGCTGCATGCACTGACGAGCACATGGTATGATATCATCCTCCCAGGTCGGCAGGCTTGTTGACCACAGGCTTGCTTGATATGATGGGAACACGGTATGATGTCACCCTCGCAGGGCTGCAGGCTTGTTGACCGCAGGGCTGCGTCCACTGAGGGGCACACGGTATGATGTTGACCGCATTTCTGCATGCACTGAGAGGCACAAAAAATGATGTTACTCCTCACAGGGCTGCAGGCTTGTTGAACGCAGGGCTGCATGCTCTAAGGAGCACACGGGATAACGTTACCCCTCCCATGGCTGTAGGCTTGTGGACCGCAGGACTGCGTTCACGGAGGAGCACATGGGAACACGTCACTCCTCCAATGGCTGCAGGCTTCACTGAGGTGCTTACGGGACGCGTATCATGCCGTTCAGCCTAATGCAACAGTACCATGATGAACATGTAGACCGTGGTGCTGGTTTATTACTAGAGTAATTCATGTTTATCCTAATCACAATTGTCAGCCTGCAGAATTTTTGATTGGTTTGCGATTTTTATCCTTTGTACTTTTTTGGAGAGGATTGGCATGGCTGTAGGGGAGGAGGAGGCCCTACTTAGGGTTATATTTAAATCATTTTAAATATACCCCTGAGTTTAGCTCTGCAGGTTGCCACAATATGTGATCTACGTCACCCTCCCAGAGCTGCAGACTTGTTGACCGCAGAGCTGCTTTCACTAAGGGGCACATGGTATGATGTCATCCTCCCATGTCTGCAGGCTTGTTGACCACAGGCCTGCATGAACTGAGGGGCACACGGTATGATGTCACCCTCCCAGGGCTGCAGGCTTGTTGACCGCAGAGCTGCATGCACTGAGGGGCACACGGTATGATGTCACCCTCCCAGGGCTGCAGGCTTGTTGTACGTAGGGATGCGTGCACTTAGGGGCACACGGTATGATATCACCCTACTGGAGCTGCAGGCTTGTTGACCGCAGGGCTGCATGCATTAAGGAGCACAAAGGATGACTTTACCCCTCCCATGGCTGTAGGCTTGTGGACCGCAGGGCTGTGTTCACTGAGGAGCACATGGGACAACGTCACTCCTCCAATGGCTGCAGGCTTGTTGACAGCAGGGCTGTATGCACTGAGGTGCTTACGGGACGCATATCCTGCCGTTCAGCCAATTGCAACAGCACCATGATGAACATGTAGCTTGTGGTGCTGGTTTATTACTAGAGTAATTCATGTTTTTCCTAATCACAATTGTCAGCCTGCAGAATTTTTGTTTGGTTTGCGATTTTTATCCTTTGTACTTTTCTTGGAGAGGATTGGCATGGCTGTAGGGGAGGAGGAGATACCCCTGAGTTCAGCTCTGCAGGTTGCCACAATTTGTGATCTACGTCACCCCTCCCAGAGCTGCAGACTTGTTGACTGCAGCGCTGCTTTTACTGAGGGGCACATGGTATGATGTCATCCTCCCATGTCTGCAGGCTTGTTGACCACAGGCCTGTATGAACTGAGGGGCACACGGTATGATGTCACCCTCCCAGGGCTGCAGGCTTGTTGTACGTAGGGATGCGTGCACTTAGGGGCACACGGTATGATATCACCCTACTGGAGCTGCAGGCTTGTTGACCACAGGGCTGCATGCATTAAGGAGCACACTGGATAACGTTACCCCTCCCATGTCTGTAGGCTTGTGGACCGCAGGGCTGCATTCACTGAGGAGCACATGGGACAACGTCACTCCTCCAATTGCTGCAGGCTTGTTGACAGCAGGGCTGCATGCACTGAGGTGCTTACGGGACGCATATCATGCCGTTCAGCCAATTGCAACAGCACCATGATGAACATGTAGACCGTGGTGCTGGATTATTACTAGAGTAATTCATGTTTTCCCTAATCACAATTGTCAGCCTGCAGAATTTTTGTTTGGTTTGCGATTTTTTTATGATAACATCCTCCCAGTGCTGAAGGCTTGTTGACAGTAGTGCTGCATTCACTAAGGGGCACACGGTATGATGTCAACCACAGAGCTGCATGCACTGAGGGTCACAAAGGATGCCGCTACACCTCCCAGGGCTGCAGGCACGTTGACCGTAGGGCTGCATGCAATGAGGAGCACATGCTATGATGTCATCCTCCCAGGTCGGCAGACTTGTTGACCGCAGGCCTGCATGATATGATGGGAACACGGTATGATGTCACCCTCCCAGGGCTGCAGGCTTGTAGACCGCAGGGCTGCGTCCACTGAGGGGCACACGGTATGATGTTGACCGCATTTCTGCATGCACTGAGAGGCACAAAAAATGATGTTACTCCTCACAGGGCTGAAGGCTTTTTGACCGCAGGGCTGCATGCACTGTGAGGCACACGGTATGATGTCACCTTCCAAGGGCTGCAGGCTTGTTGAACGCAGAGATGCGTGCACTTAGGGGCACATGGTATGATATCACCCTCCCAGAGCTGCAGGCTTGTTGAACGCAGGGCTGCATGCTCTAAGGAGCACACGGATAACGTTACCCCTCCCATGGCTGTAGGCTTGTGGACCGCAGGGCTGCGTTCACGGAGGAGCACATGGGACAACGTCACTCCTCCAATGGCTGCAGGCTTCACTGAGGTGCTTACGGGACGCGTATCATGCCGTTCAGCCAATTGCAACAGCACCATGATGAACATGTAGACCGTGGTGCTGGTTTATTACTAGAGTAATTTATGTTTTTCCTAATCACAATTGTCAGCCTGCAGAATTTTTGTTTCGTTTGCAATTTTTATCCTTTGTACTTTTTTTGAGAGGATTGGCATGGCTGTAGGGGAGGAGGAGGCACTACTTAGGGGTATATTTAAATCATTTTAAATATACCCCTGAGTTCAGCTCTGCAGGTTGCCACAATTTGTGATCTACGTCACCCCTCCCAGAGCTGCAGACTTGTTGACCGCAGCGCTGCTTTCACTAAGGGGCACATGGTATGATGTCATCCTCCCATGTATGCAGGCTTGTTGACCACAGGCCTGCATGAACTGAGGGGCACACGGTATGATGTCACCCTCCCAGGGCTGCAGGCTTGTTGTACGTAGGGATGCGTGCACTTAGGGGCACACGGTATGATATCACCCTACTGGAGCTGCAGGCTTGTTGACCGCAGGGCTGCATGCATTAAGGAGCACACGGGATAACGTTATCCCTCCCATGGCTGTAGGCTTGTGGACCGCAGGGCTGCGTTCACTGAGGAGCACATGGGACAACGTCACTCCTCCAATTGCTGCAGGCTTGTTGACAGCAGGGCTGCATGCACTGAGGTGCTTACGGGACGCATATCATGCCGTTCAGCCAATTGCAACAGCACCATGATGAACATGTAGACCGTGGTGCTGGTTTATTACTAGAGTAATTCATGTTTTCCCTAATCACAATTGTCAGCCTGCAGAATTTTTGTTTGGTTTGCGATTTTTTTATGATAACATCCTCCTAGTGCTGAAGGCTTGTTGACAGTAGTGCTGCATTCACTAAGGGGCACACGGTATGATGTCAACCACAGAGCTGCATGCACTGAGGGTCACAAAGGATGCCGCTACACCTCCCAGGGCTGCAGGCACGTTGACCGCAGGGCTGCATGCACTGAGGAGCACATGGTATGATGTCATCCTCCCAGGTCGGCAGGCTTGTTGACCGCAGGCCTACATGATATGATGGGAACACGGTATGATGTCACCCTCCCAGGGCTGCAGGCTTGTTGTACGTAGGGATGCGTGCACTTAGGGGCACACGGTATGATATCACCCTACTGGAGCTGCAGGCTTGTTGACCACAGGGCTGCATGCATTAGGGGCACACGGGATAACGTTACCCCTCCCATGGCTGTAGGCTTGTGGACCGCAGGGCTGCGTTCACTGAGGAGCACATGGGACAACGTCACTCCTCCAATTGCTGCAGGCTTGTTGACAGCAGGGCTGCATGCACTGAGGTGCTTTACGGGACGCATATCATGCCGTTCAGCCAATTGCAACAGCACCATGATGAACATGTAGACTGTGGTGCTGGATTATTACTAGAGTAATTCATGTTTTCCCTAATCACAATTGTCAGCCTGCAGAATTTTTGTTTGGTTTGCGATTTTTTTATGATAACATCCTTCCAGTGCTGAATGCTTGTTGACAGTAGTGCTGCATTCACTAAGGGGCACACGGTATGATGTCAACCACAGAGCTGCATGCACTGAGGGTCACAAAGGATGCCGCTACACCTCCCAGGGCTGCAGGCACGTTGACCGCAGGGCTGCATGCACTGAGGAGCACATGGTATGATGTCATCCTCCCAGGTCGGCAGACTTGTTGACCGCAGGCCTGCATGATATGATGGGAACACGGTATGATGTCACCCTCCCAGGGCTGCAGGCTTGTTGACCGCAAGGCTGCGTCCACTGAGGGGCACACGGTATGATGTTGACCGCATTTCTGCATGCACTGAGAGGCACAAAAAATGATGTTACTCCTCACAGGGCTGCAGGCTTTTTGACCGCAGGGCTGCATGCACTGTGAGGCACACGGTATGATGTCACCTTCCAAGGGCTGCAGGCTTGTTGAACGCAGGGATGCGTGCACTTAGGGGCACATGGTATGATATCACCCTCCCAGAGCTGCAGGCTTGTTAAACGCAGGGCTGCATGCTCTAAGGAGCACACGGATAACGTTACCCCTCCCATGGCTGTAGGCTTGTGGACCGCAGGGCTGCGTTCACGGAGGAGCACATGGGACAACGTCACTCCTCCAATGGCTGCAGGCTTCAATGAGGTGCTTACGGGACGCGTATCATGCCGTTCAGCCAATTGCAACAGCACCATGATGAACATGTAGACCGTGGTGCTGGTTTATTACTAGAGTAATTCATGTTTATCCTAATCACAATTGTCAGCCTGCAGAATTTTTGTTTGGTTTGCGATTTTTATCTTTTGAACTTTTTTGGAGAGGATTGGCATGGCTGTAGGGGAGGAGGAGGCTATACTTAGGGGTATATTTAAATCATTTTAAATATACCCCTGAGTTCAGCTCTGCAGGTTGCCACAATTTGTGATCTACGTCACCCCTCCCAAAGCTGCAGACTTATTGAGCGCAGGGCTACTTTCACTGAGGGGCACATGGTATGATGTCATCCTCCCAGGTCTGCAGGCTTGTTTACCACAGGCCTGCATGAACTGAGGGGCACATGGTATGATGTCATCCTTCCATGTCTGCAGGCTTCTTGACCACAGGCCTGCATGAACTGAGGGGCACACGGTATGATAACATCCTCCCAGTGCTGAAGGGTTGTTGACTGCAGGGCTGCGTTCACCGAGGGGCACACTTTATGATTTCACCCTCCCAGGACTGCCGGCTTGTTGACCACAAGGCTGGAAGAACTGAGGAGCACACGGTATGATTTCATCCTCACAGGGCTGCAGGCTTGTTGACAGTAGTGCTGCATTCACTAAGGAGCACACGGTATGATGTTAACCACAGAGCTGCATGCACTGAGGGTCACAAAGGATGCCGTTACACCTCCCAGGGCTGCAGGCACGTTGACCGCAGGGCTGCGTGCACTGAGGAGCACATGGTATGTCATCCTCCCAGGTCGGCAGGCTTGTTGACCGCAGGCCTGCATGATATGATGGGAACACGGTATGATGTCACCCTCCCAGGGCTGCAGGCTTGTTGACCGCAGGAATGCGTCCACTGACGGCCATATGGTATGATCTTGACCGCATTTCTGCATGCACTGAGAGGCACAAAAAATGATGTTACTCCTCCCAGGGCTGCAGGCTTTTTGACCGCAGGGCTGCATGCACTGAGAGGCACACGGTATGATGTCACCTTCCAAGGGCTGCAGGCTTGTTGAACGCAGGGATGCATGCACTTAGGGGCACATGGTATGATATCACCCTCCCAAAACTGCAGGCTTGTTGAACGCAGGGCTGCTTTCACTGAGGGGCACATGGTATGATGTAATCCTCCCATGTCTGCAGGCTTCTTGACCACAGGCCTGCATGAACTGAGGGGCACACGGTATGATAACATCCTCCCAGTGCTGAAGGGTTGTTGACTGCAGGGCTGCGTTCACTGAGGGGCACACTTTATGATTTCACCCTCCCAGGACTGCCGGCTTGTTGACCACAAGGCTGGAGGAACTGAGGAGCACACGGTATGATTTCACCCTCCCAGGGCTGCAGGCTTGTTGACAGTAGTGCTGCATTCACTAAGGGGCACACGGTATGATGTTAACCACAGAGCTGCATGCACTGAGAGTCACAAAGGATGCCGTTACACCTCCCAGGGCTGCAGGCACGTGCACTGAGGAGCACATGGTATGATGTCATCCTCCCAGGTCGGCAGGCTTGTTGACCGCAGGCCTGCATGATATGATGGGAACACGATATGATGTCACCCTCCCAGGACTGCAGGCTTGTTGACCGCAGGGCTGCGTCCACTGAGGGGCACACGGTATGATGTTGACCGCATTTCTGCATGCACTGAGAGGCACAAAAAATGATGTTACTCCTCACAGGGATGCAGGCTTTTTGACCGCTGCATGCACTGAGAGGCACACGGTATGATGTCACCTTCCAAGGGCTGCAGGCTTGTTGAACGCAGGGATGCGTGCACTTAGTGGCACATGGTATGATATCACCCTCCCAGAGCTGCAGGCTTGTTGAATGCAGGGCTGCATGCTCTAAGGAGCACACGGGATAACGTTACCCCTCCCATGGCAGTAGGCTTGTGGACCGCAGGGCTGCGTTCACGGAGGAGCACATGGGACAACGTCACTCCTCCAATGGCTGCAGGCTTCACTGAGGTGCTTACGGGACGCGTATCATGCCGTTCAGCCAATTGCAATAGCACCATGATGAACATGTAGACCGTGGTGCTTGGTTGATTGCTAGAGTAATTCAAGTTTTCCTAATCACAATTGTCAGCCTGCAGAATTTTTGTTTGGTTTGCGATTTTTATCTTTTGTACTTTTTTGGAGAGGATTGGCATGGCTGTAGGGGAATAGAAGGCCATACTTAGGGGTATTTTTAAATCTACCCCTGAGTTCAGCTCTGCAGGTTGCCACAATTTGGGATCTACGTCACCCCTCCCAAAGCTGCAGACTTGTTGACCGCAGGGCTGCTTTCACTGAGGGGCACATGGTATGATGTGACGTCATCCTCCCAGGTCTGCAGGCTTGTTGACCACAGGCCTGCATGACCTGAGGGGCACATGGTATGATGTCATCCTCCCATGTCTGCAGGCTTCTTGACCACAGGCCTGCATGAACTGAGGGGCACACGGTATGATAACATCCTCCCAGTGCTGAAGGGTTGTTGACTGCAGGGCTGCGTTCACTGAGGAGCACATGGTATGATGTCATCCTCCATGGCGGCAGGCTTGTTGACCGCAGGCCTGCATGATATGATGGGAACATGGTATGATGACACCCTCCCAGGGCTGCAGGCTTGTTGACCGCAGGGCTGCGTCCACTGAGGGGCACACGGTATGATGTTGACCGCATTTCTGCATGCACTGAGAGGCACAAAAAATGTTACTCCTCCCAGGGCTGCCGGCTTTTTGACCGCAGGGCTGCATGCACTGAGAGGCACATGGTATAATATCACCCTCCCAGAGCTGCAGGCTTGTTGAACGCAGGGCTGCATGCTCTAAGGAGCACACGGGATAACGTTACCCCTCCCATGGCTGTAGGCTTGTGGACCGCAGGGCTGCGTTCACGGAGGAGCACATGGGACAACCTCACTCCTCCAATGGCTGCAGGCTTCACTGAGGTGCTTACGGGACGCGTATCATGCCGTTCAGCCAATTGCAACAGCACCATGATGAACATGTAGACCGTGGTTCTGGTTTCTTACTAGAGTAATTCATGTTTTTCCTAATCACAATTGTCAGCCTGCAGAATTTTTGTTTGGTTTGCGATTTTTATCCTTTGTACTTTTTTGGAGAGGATTGGCATGGCTGTAGGGGAGGAGGAGGCCATACTTAGGGGTATATTTAAATCATTTTAAATATACCCCTGAGTTCAGCTCTGCAGGTTGCCACAATTTGTGATCTAAGTCACCCCTCCCAAAGCTGCAGACTTGTTGACCGCAGGGCTGCTTTCACTGATGGGCACATGGTATGATGTTATCCTCCCATGTCTGCAGGCTTGTTTACCGCAGGCCTGCATGATATGATGGGAACACGGTATGATGTCACCCTCCCAGGGCTGCAGGCTTGTTGACCGCAGGGCTGCGTCCCCCCTCTACGCCCACTGTGGACTAAAGTCATGCCTTGCAAGCTATCAGACTGAGACCTTCTTCTCAGAAGGCCTCAGGTTCATCGGACGGCTGAGTGTTCATAAAGGAAATAGTGGCAGTGAGAAGCGGTAGTAGGAGGGTTAGTGTTAGGTAAAGCTGCAGTGACATTAGTGTTAGACATAACGGTAGTAGGAGGGATAGTGTTGGGCATAGCGGCACTGGCACTGAGGTTAGTGTTAATGGCAGTGAGGTTACTATTTGCAGTAGTAAGAGAGTTACTGTTAGGTGTAGTGGCAGTGATGTTAGTATTAGGCAGGATAGTGTTATGCTGCGTACACACTGGCGACTACGGTCGTTTGAAACAGCTAATTAACGATCGTTCCGCCGACAGTCGGGGAAAAAACTTTACCCAACGATCATTAACACGAACGACAAAAGAACGACATCGGGAAGATGGAAATATCCAACCTGACGGATCGTATCTACCGACAATCGTTACAAAACTATAGTGTGTACAGACATCGGCTGAGAACGATCGTTACTGCGTTGAATTCTGCCCAGCTTCAGTACTTCCTTTGTAGCGCAACGTAAAGATTGTTACATTGCTCATTTCAATTAAACTTTGTTTTCAAGTTAACAATCATATATTTGTATCTATTGTAACTCCATGTCAGTGGTTTTTTTTTATTTTATATAAATATGTACGCAACATTTCCTTTTGATCGTTCTTTTCTGTGAGAACGATCGTTAAAATGTGTATGATGATCGCTGCATCCCATCGTTGCATTCCAATCTTTCCAATATCGTTCGTCTGGTAACTATCGTTCCTTGCAAACGATAGTTATCGCAAGTGTGTACGTAGCATTAGGTGTAGCGGTAGTAGGAGGGATAGTGTTAGGTGTGATGGAAGTGACGTTAGTGTAAAGGTGGCCTCTAACGATACAATTTGCTAACCGATCGTTTACAGATCATAGTTCGTATGAACGATTGTAAATGACTGTTTGGGACCACTAATGGACAAAATTCTTCTAACCAATCCAATCAGATTAATGAAATTGATCCAAAAACCAGATCGATTTAATTAATCTTATTGGATTAGTTAGAACATTTTTGATCGTTGGTGGTCCCAAACGATCATTTATGATTAATTAAGTTCATACGAAGAATCATTCGTAAACGATTGTTCAGTAAAGTGTATTATAAATAACTATACAGTCCCACAGCTGATCAATTGTTTCTGGTCACTGCAGTAATCGATTGGAAACGATCGGTCGTACCCAATAACGGTCAATTTCTCGCTAACCAATTTCATCAGCTTGATGGGATGGATCCAAAAAACAGTTTGATTCCATTAATCTGATTGAATTGGTTAGCGGGAATTCATATTTTAACAGGCAAAACTAATCATTTCTGATCAATTACCGCGACTGATCATTTCTGATCACCACGGTAATTGATCAGAAACAATGTATTGGGACTGTATCTTTAATGGACATCTTTAGGGAGAGTTAGGTTAGTGTTAATGGCAGTGAGATTAGTTTTACTGGTAGTAGGAGGGTTAGTGTTAGAGGTTGCAGTAGTAGGATAGATATTGTTAAGGTAGCATACATCTAGCGATTTTGGTGGCCGCTCAACCAAGAGACAGATCTCTATCTGATCTGAGAGAGATCTGTTGGATGCTATAAACCGCAGGTCAGTTTCTGATCGATTTTAGCATGAAATCTTGTGATAATTGGCCTTGTGACGCTGCCACACTGCCCTCGGCCGCTGCCCCCCCTAATGTATGTCCTCCTGGTGCCCCGCGCAGTTATACTTTATCCGCTGCCATTCGCGTACTTCCACATTTACGCCAAGTGGTTGCCAGCGTTGTAGCACATGTGGCGTGTGTGTGATGTCACACATGTGCCCCACGCGCTATATGCCGGTAGTCACATGGGGTCACAATACAGAAGTATGGCAGACACAATGGCAAAAACCATCTTTCTTTGGGAATGCTCTTAGCAGCAATGATTTTCATCCAATTCAGTTATAATTATTGAATTGGATGGTCGAGTTCAGTAATCTATGGGCACCGTTAGGCGAAGTGGCAGTTAGGTTAGTAGTAAGAGCAGAGCCATGACAAGGTCCTCCAGCACACAAGGCTGAGACAGCAAAGTGTGCCCCTCCATCCCTCCCACCCCAGTCATCGCTAATTGCTATGAGACTAAGAAGCGCCCCAGGTCCCCCAACACCTTACCTCTTGAGGACTGCTGTGTTAAACCCCCCTAAAGACCAGGCACATTTTCATTAAATTGGCCACTGCAGCTTTAAGGCCAAGCTGCAGGACCGCAAAACACAGCACACAAGTGATTCCTCCCCCCTTTTCTCCCCACCAACAGAGCTCTCTGTTGGTGGGGTCTGATGCCCCCCCCCCCCTCCCAGTGTTTGTTTGTTTATTTGTGTTTGTTTTTTTAAATAAAAACGGTGTTTTAGCTTCCCCTCTTGTATAGCCCCCTCCCCCCGCCGGCCAATCCCTGTGATCAGCTGTCATAGGCTTCAGCCTATGACAGCCGATCACCTCCGTGGCTCAGGAGGGGACAGCCGTGTCACACGGCAGTGAGTGAGTGACAGGGAGCCCCATTAGGTAGTGAGTGAGTGCCAGGAAGCCCCTTTAGGTAGTGAGTGAGTGACAGGGAGCCCCATTAGGGAGTGAGTGCCAGGGAGCCCCTCTAGCCGCCGCCGCTCCCCCCTTACCTTGCACTGCAGACAGTGCGTCACTCAGACCTCAGGATCAGCGGCGACCCGACCAGTAGTACGAGCGGGCGCCGGACGCACCCGCTCTATATGCGGAAGTGATGTCACTTCCGCATAACAGTGCGGGCGCTGGGTCCTAGCGCCGCACGATTGGTCGCCAGCTCGCCGCCTGATAGAGGTCTGAGTGATGCGGCGGCGGCTGGAGGGAGTCGCTGACAGAGGGGGTGGCGGCTGGGGAAGAGATCCGTGGCACCCCAGGACAGATTGGGGGCACGTGCCCCCCCAAAATAGGGCTAGTGACGCCCCTGCCCTAGATTAGTACACTAAAGAGCCTTCATTATTTACATAGCATTGAGCACTTGTGCGAAGTGTTCCGATTAGCGATTCACACCCCTACTAGGTACATCTAAGTAGGCTGCTTGCTATGGTGACCTCCAGTGTGTGTGTGTATATATATATATATTTCAGGAGCTTTCACCCAATGCCCTGGACTCTGGCTGAAACTACAGCTGAGCACAGCCAGATTGCCAATCAGGACAGGTATTTACTGCTGTAGGCGGGGCTTAGCAACTGTTTGAGGGGCGGAGCTTAGCCAGCTGCTCGAACAGACTTTACCAGGGGATCGGGGCAGCATGAGACAAGTGTCGGCTGGTAGAATCAAATACTTCGCCCAGCACCTGTATCACTAGTGCTACTGCTACCCCACCAGCCCTAATATGTGAGCTCCTGCCGGTGGAGCAGACGGGGTTTTTGCCAGCAGCCATAAATCCACCCTGAATGTCTCACCTGTATCCCTCCTACACACACCAAGAAATCCTGTCCAGGCTCAAATGTTTTCAAAGTGTCAACATTTCATATTTATTTAATAATGCTACTTGAAAAAGGGGTGTGGTCACGTGCAATTCCATGGGCCCTCCTCAGCGGCTCAGCTGTGCAACTGCGGCACACTAGCTAATTTGCATAACTCCTATCAGCCCCGTGCGTCACAATAGCCACTTTGCATAACCCTTCCCTGCCCCGCGTGTCGCAATAGCCACTTTGCATAACCCCTCCCCGCCGCGCGCATCACAATAGCCACTTTGCATAACATCCTTCCCTGATACCTACTCCACGCAGACGGATCGCCAGGAGAGGAGGAGTCGGGCGGCAGGTTTCCCAGCTTTGTACACTAGAAGTGAGGATGTCTCATCAGTAATTACACCCGGAGCTCCCCCTTGTGGCCGGCAGTAGGAGGACCGTGTTCAGGCAGGATAGATGCGATGGAAGAAATTCCTGTGAGTGCAAATTACTGTATAGAGTTGTAACACTCGACCGGGGCTGGGTGATGATTCATCTACAATTAACTGAACTGAACTCATGTGAATTCCATAGGGCAGCAAGAAAGGCCTATTGTTGTACATTGACTATCAGGCGTTTCAGACCAGTTTCCTTAGCAGAACCCTTCTAGTACCCCTGAAATGTCCCTGGATTAGTACCCTAAAGAGGCAGAGCCTTCATTATTTACATAGCATTGAGCACATGTGAGAAGTGTTCCCATTAGCGATTCACACCCCTACCAGGTGCATCTAAGTAGGCTGCTTGCTATGGTGACCTCCAGTATAGTGATGATCCTCGCAGAACTTGTTTCTCCTCACTCCACACCCATAGCTCCCAACTGGAGGGACAGTCCCTTTTTGGGAGCCCTGTCCCTCTTTCACCCTCATTTGTCCCTCTTTCAGGACTTTGTCCCTCTTTCTATATAAATATATAATATATATGTCTATACTAAAAATGTGTTTGATTGACTTTACTAACTATGACTAATTATAAAATGTTACTATGAAGGAAATAGGATAGGAAATAGGATAGCTATAAAGGACCAGTGTGGTTTGAATTATAAAACAACATATTTTTCGTATGACATTTGTATGGTATGCGTGACTAGATGCGTGGCCAGGGGCGTGGCAGGGGCATGGCTTAAATGTCGCTTTTTCTCATCTCAAAAAGTTGGGAGGTATGCACACCCCCAATGCTATAATGTGTGTGTGCGCGTGCGTATATATATATATACACATATATATATATATATATATATACATATACACATATATATATATATATATATACATATACATATATATATATATATATATATACATATACATATATATATATATATATATACATATACATATATATATATATATATATAATGTGTGTGTCACGATAGCTAATTTGCATAGCCCCTTCCCACCTCGTAACACACTATAGCTAATTTGCATAACCCCTCCCCCGCCTCGCGCGTCACACTACCCTTCTTATTGTATAAGATCCTACCCTCCTATCTCCCCCTTGCAGACGGTTCGGCGGTAGAGGAGGATACAGACGGCAGCTTTCCCAGCTCCGCAAAGCTGAACCAGGTGTGAGGCTGTGTGATCAGTAATTACACCCGGAGCTCCCCCTTGTGGCCGGTGTTCTGCAGTGGCTGAAAATGATTTCTGTGAATACAAATTACTAATATATATATAGATAGATAGATAGATATGTCAGAATAGCTAATTTGCATAACCCATCCCCACCTCGCGAATCACAGTATCTAATTTGCATAACTCCTCCCCGCCTCACGCGTCACTAGCTAATTTGCATAACCCATCCCACCTCGCGAATCACAGTATCTAATTTGCATAACTCCTCCCCGCCTCACGCGTCACTAGCTAATTTGCATATTCCCTCGCCGCCTCATGCATCACATTACCTGATTTGCATAACCCCTCCCCACCTTGCGCATCACAGTAACTTCCTCCCCTCCTACCTCCCCCTCGCAAACGGATCCGCAGGAGAGGAGAAGACTGACAGCAGCTTCCTCAGCTCTGTACAGCCGACACAGAAGTGAGGCTGTTTCTTAAAGAGGAACTCCAGTGAAAATAATGTAATAATAAAAGTGCTTCATTTTCACAATAATTATGTATAAATGATTTAGTCTGTGTTTTCCCATTGTAAAATATTTTAAATCCCTGATTTATATTCTGACATTTATCACATGGTGACATTTTTACTGCTGGCAAGTGATGTAGCTGCTGCTTGCTGTTTTGGCAGTTGGAAACACCTGTAAACAGCTATTTCCCACAATGCAACAGGGTTCACAGACAGGAAACTGCCAAGAGTACGTACTCAGAATTTCTTTGTGGGAGGGGTTTCACCACAATATCAGCCATACAGAGCCCCCCGATGATCCATTTGTGAAAAGGAAAAGATTTCTCATGTAAAAGGGGGTATCAGCTACTGATTGTGATAAAGTTCAATTCTTGGTCAGAGCTTCTCTTTAAGTAATTGCACCCGGAGCTTCCGCTTGTGGCCAACTATATATATATATATATATATATATATATATATATATATATATATATATATATACATACATATATATATATATATATATATATATATATATATATATATATATATATACATACATATATATTTATATATATATATATATATATATATATATATATATATATATATATATATATATATATATTATATAAATATATATATATATATATATATATATATTATATATATATATATATTATTTTACATATGCCTCAGAGTGGTAGTTTTTAATTATGCCCAATAGCGGTCCTCTGCAACTTGCCACCATTGACGAGGACTGATATGGCTGTAGGGGGAGGAGGAAGTCATACCTATGGTTATATTTAAATAGTTTTAAATATGCCCCAGAGTGGGTACTCTGCAGGTTGCCATGCCTGACGAGGATTGGCTTGGCTGTAGGGGAGGAGTAGGAGGCCATACTTAGGTGGCATATTTAAATCCTTTGAAATATGCCCCAGCAGTGCCGTCCCGACTATGACGCGGGGTGATGCAGCTTCCTCAGGTGGCGGAAATGTGACAGGAAGTGAAGAGTGTGTATAGCTTGCCGCTGCCTGCCTTATTGCCGCCTGCCTGGACATCACAGCCACCTGGACATGACAGTGCGGACGGCAGAAGATCGGAGAGTCCTGTAGCAGTGCCTGGTGATATAGTGGTCGACAGATATCAGAGGTCCTGCAGCGGTGTCTAGCTATGAAGTTGCTGTGGGAACCAGGAGGAGATCGGAGAGTATTGTTAGAGCGGCTGAGGGGGACCAGAAGAACATCCTGGGAGCGGCTATGCAGGAGCAGTGGCAGGAAGCAGGATGTAGCAGCAGGAGCCGGGAACCAGAGCAGGGATAGCAGAAGATCGGAGCCGGAGGGGTCCTGCAGCCATGCCTGTAATGGAGCGGTCAGCAGAAGATTGGAGGATCCTGCAGCAATGCCTCGCAATTGAGCGGCCGGCAGATGATTGGAGGGTCTTGTAGCTGTGCCTGGTGATGGAGCGGATGGCAGAAGATTGGAGGATCCTGTAGCGGTGCCTGGTGATGGAGCGGCTGGCAGAAGGAAGCAAGAGCCACACGCTAAGGACACAGGTAAACATGTAAGCTGTATATGTATTGTATATGTATATGATTGTATGGCTCAGTCCAGACAGTTTCAAGGTTCTGTGTAGCATTTAATTGCAGAGCAATTTTTTTTTGGGGGGGGGGGGGGGGGGGAGCATCCTCACATGTTTGCCTCTGGAGGCAAAAAGTCCAGAACCGGCCCTGTGCTCATACTTAGACGGCAAATTTGAATCATTTCAAATATACCCCAGAGTTCTACTATGCAGGTTGCCACAATTTGTGATCTATGTCACCCATCCCAGGGCAGCAGGCTTGCTGACCGGAGAGTTTCCTGCACTGAGGGGCACACAGTATGATGTCACCCTCCCAGGGCTGCAGGCTTGTTGACCACAGGGTTGCATGCATTGAGGGGCACAAGGGATGACATCAACCCTCCCAGGGCTGCAGGCTTGTTGACCGCAGGGCTGAGTGCACTGAGGGGCACAAGGGACGACGTCATCCCTCCAATGGCTGCAGGCTTGTTAAAGGCAGGGCTGCGGGATGCGTATAATGCCGTTCTGTCAATTGCAACAGCACCATGATGAACATGTAGATCGCGGTGCTGGTTTATTAATAGTGTAATTCATCACAATTTTCAGCCTGCAGCATTTTTGTTGGGTTTGCGATTTATATGCTTTGTACTTTTTTGGCGAGGATTGGTATGGCTGTAGGGGAGGAGGTGGCCATACTTAGGGGTATATTTAAATCATTTTAAATATACTCTTGAGTTCAGCTCTGCAGGTTGCCACAATTTGTGATCTACAACACCCCTCCCAGAACTGCAGACATGTTGACTGCAGGGCTGCTTTCACAAAACGGCACATGGTATGATGACATCCTCCCAGCTCTGCAGGCTTGTTGACCACAGCCATGCATGAACTAATCGGCACACTGTAGGATTTCACCCTCCCGGGTCTGCAGGCTTGTTGACTGCAGGTCTGCATGCACTGAGAGGCACACGGTATGATGTCACCTTCCAAGGGCTGCAGGCTTGTTGAACGCAGGGATGCGTGCACTTAGGGGCACATAGTATGATATCACCCTCCCAGAGATGCAGGCTTGTTGAACGCAGGGCTGCATGCTCTAAGGAGCACACGGGATAATGTTACCCCTCCCATGGCTGTAGGCTTGTGGACCGCAGGGCTGCGTTCACGGAGGAGCACATGGGACAACGTCACTCCTCCAATGGCTGCAGGCTTCACTGAGGTGCTTACGGGACGCGTATCATGCCATTCAGCCAATTGCAACAGCACCATGATGAACATGTAGACCGTGGTGCTGGTTTATTACTAGAGTAATTCAAGTTTTTCCTAATCACAATTGTCAGCCTGCAGAATTTTTGTTTGGTTTGCGATTTTTATCTTTTGTACTTTTTTGGAGAGGATTGGCATGGCTGTAGGGGAGGAGGAGGCCATACTTAGGGGTATATTTAAATTATTTTAAATATACCCCTGAGTTCAGCTCTGCAGGTTGCCACAATTTGTGATCTACGTCACCCCTCCCAGAGCTGCAGACTTGTTGACCGCAGCGCTGCTTTCACTAAGGGGCACATGGTATGATGTCATCCTGCCATGTATGCAGGCTTGTTGACCACAGGCCTGCATGAACTGAGGGGCACACGGTATGATGTCACCCTCCCAGGGCTGCAGGCTTGTTGACCGCAGAGCTGCATGCACTGAGGGGCACACGGTATGATGTCACCCTCCCAGGGCTGCAGGCATGTTGTACGTAAAGATGCGTGCACTTAGGGGCACACGGTATGATATCACCCTACTGGAGCTGCAGGCTTGTTGACCGCAAGGCTGCATGCATTAAGGAGCACACGGGATAACGTTACCCCTCCCATGGCTGTAGGCTTGTGGACCGCAGGGCTGCGTTCACTGAGGAGCGCATGGGACAACGTCACTCCTCCAATTGCTGCTGGCTTGTTGACAGCAGGGCTGCATGCACTGAGGTGCTTACGGGACGCATATCATGCCGTTCAGCCAATTGCAACAGCACCATGATGAACATGTAGACCGTGGTGCTGGTTTATTACTAGAGTAATTCATGTTTTCCCTAATCACAATTGTCAGCCTGCAGAATTTTTGTTTGGTTTGCGATTTTTTTATGATAACATCCTCCCAGTGCTGAAGGCTTGTTGATAGTAGTGCTGCATTCACTAAGGGGCACACGGTATGATGTTAACCACAGAGCTGCATGCACTGAGGGTCACAAAGGATGCCGCTACACCCAGAGCCAGGACAAGGTCCTTCAGCACCCAAGGCTGAGACAGCAAAGTGCGCCCCTCCATCCCTCCCACCCCAGCAGTCACACACTGATTGCTATTAGACTAAGGGTGCCCCAGGGCCCCCAACATCCCCAACACCTTAATCTCTAGTTATCTGGCTTGCAGTCACTGCTATGTATGCCCTCTTCTTTTTTCTTTCTGCTTCAAACACAATTAGGAATGACAGCTGAATGAATTGTGCGCCCCCTCCTACTCTGCGCCCTGAGGCTGGAGCCTCTTCAGCCTCTGCCTCGGCCCGGCCCTGGCTACACCTCCCAGGGCTGCAGGCACGTTGACCGCAGGGCTGCATGCACTGACGAGCACATGGTATGATATCATCCTCCCAGGTCGGCAGGCTTGTTGACCACAGGCCTGCTTGATATGATGGGAACACGGTATGATGTCACCCTCCCAGGGCTGCAGGCTTGTTGACCGCAGGGCTGCGTCCACTGAGGGGCACACGGTATGATGTTGACTGCATTTCTGCATGCACTGAGAGGCACAAAAAATGATGTTACTCCTCACAGGGCTGCAGGCTTTTTGACCGCAGGGCTGCATGCACTGTGAGGCACACTGTATGAGGTCACCCTCCCAGAGCTGCAGGCTTGTTGAACGCAGGGCTGCATGCTCTAAGGAGCACACGGGATAGCGTTACCCCTCCCATGGCTGTAGGCTTGTGGACCGCAGGGCTGCGTTCACAGAGGAGCACATGGGACAACGTCACTCCTCCAATGGCTGCAGGCTTCACTGAGGTGCTTACGGGACGCGTATCATGCCGTTCAGCCAAATGCAACAGTACCATGATGAACATGTAGACCATGGTGCTGATTTATTTCTAGAGTAATTCATGTTTTTCCTAATCACAATTGTCAGCCTGCAGAATTTTTGTTTGGTTTGCGATTTTTATCCTTTGTACTTTTTTGGAGAGGATTGGCATGGCTGTAGGGGAGGAGGAGGCCATACTTAGGAGTATATTTACATCATTTTAAATATACCCCTGAGTTCAGCTCTGCAGGTTGCCACAATTTGTGATCCACATCACCCCTCCCAGAGCTGCAGACTTGTTGACTGCAGGGCTGCTTTCACTGAGGGGCACATGGTATGATGTCATCCTCCCATGTCTGCAGGCTTCTTGACCACAGGCCTGCATGAACTGAGGGGCACACGGTATGAAAACATCCTCCCAGTGCTGAAGGGTTGTTGACTGCAGGGCTGCGTTCACTGAGGGGCACACTTTATGATTTCACCCTCCCAGGACTGCCGGCTTGTTGACCACAAGGCTGGAAGAGCTGAGGAGCACACGGTATGATTTCACCCTCCTAGGGCTGCAGGCTTGTTGACAGTAGTGCTGCATTCACTAAGGGGCACACGGTATGATGTTAACCACAGAGCTGCATGCACTGAGAGTCACAAAGGATGCCGTTACACCTCCCAGGGCTGCAGGCACGTGCACTGAGGAGCACATGGTATGATGTCATCCTCCCAGGTCGGCAGGCTTGTTGACCGCAGGCCTGCATGATATGATGGGAACACGGTATGATGTCACCCTCCCAGGACTGCAGGCTTGTTGACCGCAGGGCTGCATCCACTGAGGGACACACGGTATGATGTTGACCGCATTTCTGCATGCACTGAGAGGCACAAAAAATGATGTTACTCCTCATAGGGCTGCAGGCTTTTTGACCGCTGCATGCACTGGGCTGCATGCACTGAGAGGCACACGGTATGATGTCACCTTCCAAGGGCTGCAGGCTTGTTGAACGCAGGAATGCGTGCACTTAGGGGCACATGGTATGATATCACCCTCCCAGAGCTGCAGGCTTGTTGAACGCAGGGCTGCATGTTCTAAGGAGCACACGGGATAACGTTTCCCCTCCCATGGCTGTAGGCTTGTGGACCACAGGGCTGCATTCACGAAGGAGCACATGGGACAACGTCACTCCTCCAATGGCTGCAGGCTTTACTGAGGTGCTTACGGGACGCGTATCATGCCGTTCAGCCAATTGCAATAGCACCATGATGAACATGTAGACCGTGGTGCTGGTTGATTGCTAGAGTAATTCAAGTTTTCCTAATGACAATTGTCAGCCTGCAGAATTTTTGTTTCGTTTGCGACTTTTATCTTTTGTACTTTTTTGGAGAGGATTGGCATGGCTGTTGGGGAGGAGAAGGCCATACTTAGGGGTATATTTCAATCATTTTAAATCTACCTCTGAGTTCAGCTCTGCAGGTTGCCACAATTTGTGATCTACGTCACCCCTCCCAAAGCTGCACACTTGTTGACCGCAGGGCTGCTTTCACTGAGGGGCACATGGTATGATGTCATCCTCCCAGGTCTGCAGGCTTGTTGACCACAGGCCTGCATGTACTGAGGGGCACATGGTATGATGTCATCCTCCCAGGTCGGCAGGCTTGTTTTACGTAGGGATGCGTGCACTTAGGGGCACACGGTATGATATCACCCTACTGGAGCTGCAGGCTTGTTGACCGCAGGGCTGCATGCATTAAGGAGCACAAGGGATGACTTTACCCCTCCCATGGCTGTAGGCTTGTGGACCGCAGGGCTGCGTTCACTGAGGAGCACATGGGACAACGTCACTCCTCCAATTGCTGCAGGCTTGTTGACAGCAGGGCTGCATGCACTGAGTTGCTTACGGGACGCATATCATGCCGTTCAGCCAATTGCAACAGCACCATGATGAACATGTAGACCGTGGTTCTGGATTATTACTAGAGTAATTAATGTTTTCCCTAATCACAATTATCAGCCTGCAGAATTTTTGATTGGTTTGCGATTTTTATCCTTTGTACTTTTTTGGAGAGGATTGGCATGGCTGTAGGGGAGGAGGAGGCCCTACTTAGGGGTATATTTAAATCATTTTAAATATACCCCTGAGTTCAGCTCTGCAGGTTGCCACAATATGTGATCTACGTCACCCTCCCAGAGCTGCAGACTTGTTGACCGCAGCGCTGCTTTCACTAAGGGGCACATGGTATGATGTCATCCTCCCATGTCTGCAGGCTTGTTGACCACAGGCCTGCATGAACTGAGGGGCACACGGTATGATGTCACCCTCCCAGGGCTGCAGGCTTGTTGACCGCAGAGCTGCATGAACTGAGGGGCACACGGTATGATAACATCCTCCCAGTGCTGAAGGGTTGTTGACTGCAGGGCTGCGTTCACTGAGGGGCACACTTTATGATTTCACCCTCCCAGGACTGCCGGCTTGTTGACCACAAGGCTGGAAGAACTGAGAAGCACACGGTATGATGTCACCCTCCCAGGGCTACAGGCTTGTTGACCACAGGCCTGCATGAACTGAGGGGCACACGGTATGATGTCACCCTCCCAGGGCTGCAGGCTTGTTGTACGTAGGGATGCGTGCACTTAGGGGCACACGGTATGATATCACCCTACTGGAGCTGCAGGCTTGTTGACCGCAGGGCTGCATGCATTAAGGAGCACAAAGGATGACTTTACCCCTCCCATGGCTGTAGGCTTGTGGACCGCAGGGCTGCGTTCACTGAGGAGCACATGGGACAACGTCACTCCTCCAATTGCTGCAGGCTTGTTGACAGCAGGGCTGCATGCACTGAGGTGCTTACGGGGCGCATATCATGCCGTTCAGCCAATTGCAACAGCACCATGATGAACATGTAGCTTGTGGTGCTGGTTTATTACTAGAGTAATTCATGTTTTCCCTAATCACAATTGTCAGCCTGCAGAATTTTTGTTTGGTTTGCGATTTTTTTATGATAACATTCTCCCAGTGCTGAAAGCTTGTTGACAGTAGTGCTGCATTCACTAAGGGGCACACGGTATGAGGTTAACCACAGAGCTGCATGCACTGAGGGTCACAAAGGATGCCGCTACACCTCCCAGGGCTGCAGGCACGTTGACCGCAGGGCTGCATGCACTGAGGAGCACATGGTATGATGTCATCCTCCCAGGTCGGCAGGCTTGTTGACCGCAGGCTTGCATGATGTGATGGGAACACAGTATGATGTCACCCTCCCAGGGCTGCAGGCTTATTGACCGCAGGGCTGCGTCCACTGAGGGGCACACGGTATGATGTTGACCGCATTTCTGCATGCACTGAGAGGCACAAAAAATGATGTTACTCCTCACAGGGCTGCAGGCTTTTTGACCGCACGGCTGCATGCACTGAGAGGCACACGGTATGATGTCACCTTCCAAGGGCTGCAGTCTTGTTGAACGCAGGGATGCGTGCACTTAGGGGCACATGGTATGATATCACCCTCCCAGAGCTGCAGGCTTGTTGAACGCAGGGCTGCATGCTCTAAGGAGCACACGGGATAACGTTACCCCTCCCATGGCTGTAGGCTTGTGGACCGCAGGGCTGCGTTCACGGAGGAGCACATGGGACATTGTCACTCCTCCAATGGCTGCAGGCTTCACTGAGGTGCTTACGGGACGCGTATCATGTCGTTCAGCCAAATGCAACAGTACCATGATGAACATGTAGACCGTGGTGCTGGTTTATTACTAGAGTAATTCATGTTTTTCCTAATCACAATTGTCAGCCTGCAGAATTTTTGTTTGGTTTGCGATTTTTATCTATTGTACTTTTTTGGAGAGGATTGGCATGGCTGTAGGGGAGGAGGAGGCCATACTTAGGGGTATATTTAAATCATTTTAAATATACCCCTGAGTTCAGCTCTGCAGGTTGGCACAATTTGTGATCTACGTCACCCCTCCCAAAGCTGCAGACTTGTTGACCGCAGGGCTGCTTTCACTGAGGGGCACATGGTATGATGTCATCCTCCCAGGTCTGCAGGCTTGTTGACCACAGGCCTGCATGAACTGAGGGGCACACGGTATGATGTCACCCTCCCAGGGCTGCAGGCTTGTTGACCGCAGAGCTGCATGCACTGACGGGCACACGGTATGATGTCACCCTCCCAGGGCTGCAGGCTTGTTGTACGTAGGGATGCGTGCACTTAGGGGCACACGGTATGATATCACCCTACTGGAGCTGCAGGCTTGTTGACCGCAGGGCTGCATGCATTAAGGCACACAAAGGATGACTTTACTCCTCCCATGGCTGTAGGCTTGTGGACCGCAGGGCTGCGTTCACTGAGGAGCACATGAGACATCGTCACTCCTCCAATGGCTGCAGGCTTGTTGACAGCAGGGCTGCATGCACTGAGGTGCTTACGGGACGCGTATCATGCCGTTCAGCCAATTGCAACAGCACTATGATGAACATGTAGACTGTGGTGCTGGTTTATTACTAGAGTAATTCATGTTTTCCCTAATCACAATTGTCAGCCTGCAGAATTTTTGTTTGGTTTGCGATTTTTATCCTTTGTACTTTTTTGGAGAGGATTGGCATGGCTCCCATGGCTGTGGGCTTGTGGACCGCAGGGGTGCGTTCACTGAGGAGCACATGGGACAACGTAACTCCTCCAATGGCTGCAGGCTTGTTGACAGCAGAGCTGCATGCACTGAGGTGCTTACGGGATGTGTATCATGCCGTTCAGCCAATTGCAACAGCACCATGATGAACATGTAGACCGTGGTGCTGATTTATTACTAAAGTAATTCATGTTTTCCCTAATCACAATTGTCAGCCTCCCATGTCTGCAGGCTTCTTGACCACAGGCCTGCATGAACTGAGGGGCACACGGTATGATAACATCCTCCCAGTGCTGAAGGGTTGTTGACTGCAGGGCTGCGTTCACTGAGGGGCACACTTTATGAAATCACCCTCCCAGGACTGCCGGCTTGTTGACAGTAGTGCTGCATTCACTAAGGGGCACACGGTATGATGTTAACCATAGAGCTGCATGCACTGAGGGTCACAAAGGATGCCGTAACACCTCCCAGGGCTGCAGGCACGTTGACCGCAGGGCTGCGTGCACTGAGGAGCACATGGTATGATGTCATCCTCCCAGGTCGGCAGACTTGTTGACCGCAGGCCTGCATGATATGATGGGAACACGGTATGATGTCACCCTCCCAGGGCTGCAGGCTTGTTGACCGCAGGGCTGCATCCACTGAGGGGCACACGGTATGATGTCACCTTCCAAGGGCTGCAGGCTTGTTGAACACAGGGATGCGTGCATTTAGGGGCACATGGTATGATGTCACCCTCCCAGAGCTGCAGGCTTGTTGAACACAGGGCTGCATGCTCTAAGGGCCACACGGATAACGTTACCCCTCCCATGGCTGTAGGCTTGTGGACCGCAGGGCTGCGTTCACGGAGGAGCACATGGGACAACGTCACTCCTCCAATGGCTGCAGGCTTCACTGAGGTGCTTACGGAACGCGTATCAAGCCGTTCAGCCAATTGCAACAGCACCATGATGAACATGTAGACCGTGGTGCTGGTTTATTACTAGAGTAATTCATGTTTTTCCTAATCACAATTGTCAGCCTGCAGAATTTTTGTTTGGTTTGCGATTTTTATCCTTTGTACTTTTTTGGAGAGGATTGGCATGGCTGTAGGGGAGGAGGAGGCCCTACTTAGGGGTATATTTAAATCATTTTAAATATACCCCTGAGTTCAGCTCTGCAGGTTGCCACAATATGTGATCTACGTCCTCCCTCCCAGAGCTGCAGACTTGTTGACCGCAGCGCTGCTTTCACTAAGGGGCACATGGTATGATGTCATCCTCCCATGTCTGCAGGCTTGTTGACCACAGGCCTGCATGAACTGAGGGGCACACGCTATGATGTCACCCTCCCAGGGCTGCAGGCTTGTTGACCGCAGAGCTGCATGCACTAAGGGGCACACGGTATGATGTCACTCTCCCAGGGCTGCAGGCATGTTGTACGTAAGGATGCGTGCACTTAGGGGCACACGGTATGATATCACCCTACTGGAGCTGCAGGCTTGTTGACCGCAGGGCTACATGCATTAAGGAGCACACGGGATAACGTTACCCCTCCCATGGCTGTAGGCTTGTGGACCGCAGGGCTGCGTTCACTGAGGAGCACATGGGACAACGTCACTCCTCCAATTTCTGCAGGCTTGTTGACAGCAGGGCTGTATGCACTGAGGTGCTTACGGGACGCATATCATGCAGTTTAGCCAATTGCAACAGCACCATGATGAACATGTAGACCGTGGTGCTGGTTTATTACTAGAGTAATTCATGTTTTTCCTAATCACAATTGTCAGCCTGCAGAATTTTTGTTTGGTTTGCGATTTTTATCCTTTGTACTTTTCTTGGAGAGGATTGGCATGGCTGTAGGGGAGGAGGAGATACCCCTGAGTTCAGCTCTGCAGGTTGCCACAATTTGTGATCTACGTCACCCCTCCCAAAGCTGCAGACTTGTTGACCGCAGGGCTGCTTTCACTAAGGGGCACATGGTATGATGTCATCCTCCCATGTCTGCAGGCTTCTTGACCACAGGCCTGCATGAACTGAGGGGCACACGGTATGATAACATCCTCCCAGTGCTGAAGGGTTGTTGACTGCAGGGCTGCGTTCACTGAGGGGCACACTTTATGATTTCACCCTCCCAGGACTGCCGGCTTGTTGACCACAAGGCTGGAAGAACTATGAAGCACACGGTATGATGTCACCCTCCCAGGGCTACAGGCTTGTTGACCACAGGCCTGCATGAACTGAGGGGCACACGGTATGATGTCACCATCCCAGGGCTGCAGGCTTGTTGTACGTAGGGATGCGTGCACTTAGGGGCACACGGTATGATATCACCCTACTGGAGCTGCAGGCTTGTTGACCGCAGGGCTGCATGCATTAAGGAGCACAAAGGATGACTTTACCCCTCCCATGGCTGTAGGCTTGTGGACCGCAGGGCTGCGTTCACTGAGGAGTACATGGGACAACGTCACTCCTCCAATTGCTGCAGGCTTGTTGACAGCAGGGCTGCATGCACTGAGGTGCTTACGGGACGCATATCATGCCGTTCAGCCAATTGCAACAGCACCATGATGAACATGTAGCTTGTGGTGCTGGTTTATTACTAGAGTAATTCATGTTTTCCCTAATCACAATTGTCAGCCTGCAGAATTTTTGTTTGGTTTGCGATTTTTTTATGATAACATCCTCCCAGTGCTGAAGGCTTGTTGACAGTAGTGCTGCATTCACTAAGGGGCACACAGTATGATGTTAACCACAGAGCTGCATGCACTGAGGGTTACAAAGGATGCCGCTACACCTCCCAGGGCTGCAGGCACGTTGACCGCAGGGCTGCATGCACTGAGGAGCACACGGTATGATGTCACCCTCCCAGGGCTGCAGGCTTGTTGACCGCAGGGCTGCGTTCACTGAGGGGCACACGGTATGATGTTCACCGCATTTCTGCATGCACTGAGAGGCACAAAAAATGATGTTACTCCTCACAGGGCTGCAGGCTTTTTGACCGCACGGCTGCATGCACTGAGAGGCACACGGTATGATGTCACCTTTCAAGGGCTGCAGGCTTGTTGAACGCAGGGATGCGTGCACTTAGGGGCACATGGTATGATATCACACTCCCAGAGCTGCAGGCTTGTTGAACGCAGGGCTGCATGTTCTAAGGAGCACACGGGATAACGTTACCCCTCCCATGGCTGTAGGCTTGTGGAGCGCAGGGCTGCGTTCACGGAGGAGCACATGGGACAACGTCACTCCTCCAATGGCTGCAGGCTTGTTGACAGCAGGGCTGCATGCACTGAGGTGCTTACGGGACGCGTATCATGCCGTTCAGCCAATTGCAACAGCACCATGATGAACATGTAGACCGTGGTGCTGGGTTATTACTAGAGTAATTCATGTTTTCCCTAATCACAATTGTCAGCCTGCAGAATTTTTGTTTGGTTTGCAATTTTTTTATGATAACATCCTCCCAGTGCTGAAGGCTTGTTGACAGTAGTGCTGCATTCACTAAGGGGCACACGGTATGATGTCAACCACAGAGCTGCATGCACTGAGGGTCACAAAGGATGCCGCTACACCTCCCAGGGCTGCAGGCACGTTGACCGCAGGGCTGCATGCACTGAGGAGCACATGGTATGATGTCATCCTCCCAGGTCGGCAGGCTTGTTGACCGCAGGCCTGCATGATATGATGGGAACACGGTATGATGTCACCCTCCCAGGGCTGCAGGCTTGTTGACCGCAGGGCTGCGTCCACTGAGGGGCACACGGTATGATGTTGACCGCATTTCTGCATGCACTGAGAGGCACAAAAAATGATGTTACTCCTCACAGGGCTGCAGGCTTTTTGACCGCAGGGCTGCATGCACTGAGAGGCACACGGTATGATGTCACCTTCCAAGGGCTGCAGGCTTGTTGAACGCAGGGATGCGTGCACTTAGGGGCACATGGTATTATATCACCCTCCCAGAGCTGCTGGCTTGTTGAACACACGGCTGCATGCTCTAAGGAGCACACAGATAACGTTACCCCTCCCATGGCTGTAGGCTTGTGGACCGCAGGGCTGCGTTCACGGAGGAGCAAATGGGACAACGTCACTCCTCCAATGGCTGCAGGCTTCACTGAGGTGCTTACGGGACGCGTATCATGCCGTTCAGCCAATTGCAACAGCACCATGATGAACATGTAGACCGTGGTGCTGGTTTATTACTAGAGTAATTTATGTTTTTCCTAATCACAATTGTCAGCCTGCAGAATTTTTGTTTGGTTTGCGATTTTTATCCTTTGTTCTTTTTTGGAGAGGATTGGCATGGCTGTAGGGGAGGAGGAGGCCATACTTAGGGGTATATTTAAATCATTTTAAATATACCCCTGAGTTCAGCTCTGCAGGTTGGCACAATTTGGGATCTACGTCACCCCTCCCAGAGCTGCAGACTTGTTGACCGCAGGGCTGCTTTCACTGAGGGGCACATGGTATGATGTCATCCTCCCATGTCTGCAGGCTTCTTGACCACAGGCCTGCATGAACTGAGGGGCACACGGTATGATAACATCCTCCCAGTGCTGAAGGGTTGTTGACTGCAGGGCTGCGTTCACTGAGGGGCACACTTTATGATTTCACCCTCCCAGGACTGCCGGCTTGTTGACCACAAGGCTGGAAGAACTGAGAAGCACACGGTATGATGTCACCCTCCCAGGGCTACAGGCTTGTTGACCACAGGCCTGCATGAACTGAGGGGCACACGGTATGATGTCACCCTCCCAGGGCTGCAGGCTTGTTGTACGTAGGGATGCGTGCACTTAGGGGCACACGGTATGATATCACCCTACTGGAGCTGCAGGCTTGTTGACCGCAGGGCTGCATGCATTAAGGAGCACAAAGGATGACTTTACCCCTCCCATGGCTGTAGGCTTGTGGACCGCAGGGCTGCGTTCACTGAGGAGCACATGGGACAACGTCACTCCTCCAATGGCTGCAGGCTTGTTGACAGCAGGGCTGCATGCACTGAGGTGCTTACGGGACGCGTATCATGCCGTTCAGCCAATTGCAACAGCACCATGATGAACATGTAGACCGTGGTGCTGGTTTATTACTAGAGTAATTCATGTTTTCCCTAATCACAATTGTCAGCCTGCAGAATTTTTGTTTGGTTTGCGATTTTTTATAACATCCTCCCAGTGCTGAAGGCTTGTTGACAGTAGTGCTGCATTCACTAAGGGTCACACGGTATGATGTCAACCACAGAGCTGCATGCACTGAGGGTCACAAAGGATGCCGCTACACCTCCCAGGGCTGCAGGCACGTTGACCGCAGGGCTGCATGCACTGAGGAGCACATGGTATGATGTCATCCTCCCTGGTCGGCAGACTTGTTGACCGCAGGCCTGCATGATATGATGGGAACACGGTATGATGTCACCCTCCCAGGGCTGCAGGCTTGTAGACCGCAGGGCTGCGTCCACTGAGGGGCACACGGTATGATGTTGACCGCATTTCTGCATGCACTGAGAGGCACAAAAAATGATGTTACTCCTCACAGGGCTGCAGGCTTTTTGACTGCAGGGCTGCATGCACTGTGAGGCACACGGTATGATGTCACCTTCCAAGGGCTGCAGGCTTGTTGAACACAGGGATGCGTGCATTTAGGGGCACATGGTATGATGTCACCCTCCCAGAGCTGCAGGCTTGTTGAACACAGGGCTGCATGCTCTAAGGAGCACACGGATAACGTTACCCCTCCCATGGCTGTAGGCTTGTGGACCGCAGGGCTGCGTTCACGGAGGAGCACATGGGACAACGTCACTCCTCCAATGGCTGCAGGCTTCACTGAGGTGCTTACGGGACGCGTATCATGCCGTTCAACCAATTGCAACAGCACCATGATGAACATGTAGACCGTGGTGCTGGTTTATTACTAGAGTCATTTATGTTTTTCCTAATCACAATTGTCAGCCTGCAGAATTTTTGTTTGGTTTGCGATTTTTATCCTTTGTACTTTTTTGGAGAGGATTGGCATGGCTGTAGGGGAGGAGGAGACCATACTTAGGGGTATATTTAAATCATTTTAAATATACCCCTGAGTTCAGCTCTGCAGGTTGACACAATTTGGGATCTACGTCACCCCTCCCAGAGCTGCAGACTTGTTGACCGCAGCGCTGCTTTCACTGAGTGGCACATGGTATGATGTCATCCTCCCAGGTCTGCAGGCTTGTTGACCACAGGCCTGCATGAACTGAGGGGCACATGGTATGATGTCATCCTCCCATGTCTGCAGGCTTCTTGACCACAGGGCTGCATGAACTGAGGGGCACACGGTATGATAACATCCTCCCAGTGCTGAAGGGTTGTTGACTGCAGGGCTGCGTTCACTGAGGGGCACACTTTATGACTTCACCCTCTCAGGGCTGCAGGCTTGTTGACAGAAGTGCTGCATTCACTAAGGGGCACACGGTATGATGTTAACCACAGAGCTGCATGCACTGAGGGTCACAAAGGGTGCCGTTACACCTCCCAGGGCTGCAGGCACGTTGACCGCAGGGCTGCGTGCACTGAGGAGCACATGGTATGATGTCATCCTCCCAGGTCGGCAGGCTTGTTGACCGGAACACGGTATGATGTCACCCTCCCAGGGCTGCAGGCTTGTTGACCGCAGGGCTGCTTCCACTGAGGGGCACACAGTATGATGTTGACCACATTTCTGCATGCACTGAGAGGCACAAAAAATGATGTTACTCCTCCCAGGACTGCAGGCTTTTTGACCACAGGGCTGCATGCACTGAGAGGCACACGGTATGATGTCACCTTTCAAGGGCTGCAGGCTTGTTGAACGCAGGAATGCATGCACTTAGGGGCACATGGTATGATATCACTCTCCCAGAGCTGCAGGCTTGTTGAACGCAGGGCTGCATGCTCTAAGGAGCACACGGGTAACGTTCCCCCTCCCATGGCTGTAGGCTTGTGGAACGCAGGGCTGCGTTCATGGAGGAGCACATGGGACAACATCACTCCTCCAATGGCTGCAGGCTTCACTGAGGTGCTTACGGGACGCGTATCATGCCGTTCAGCCAATTGCAACAGCACCATGATGAACATGTGACCGTGGTGCTGGTTTATACTAGAGTAATTCATGTTTTTCCTAATCACAATTGTCAGCCTGCAGAATTTTTGTTTGGTTTGCGATTTTTATCCTTTGTACTTTTCTTGGAGAGGATTGGCATGGCTGTAGGGGAGGAGGAGATACCCCTGAGTTCAGCTCTGCAGGTTGCCACAATTTGTGATCTACGTCACCCCTCCCAGAGCTGCAGACTTGTTGACCGCAGCGCTGCTTTCACTGAGGGGCACATGGTATGATGTCATCCTCCCATGTCTGCAGGCTTGTTGACCACAGGCCTGCATGAACTGAGGGGCACACGGTATGATGTCACCCTCCCAGGGCTGCAGGCTTGTTGTACGTAGGGATGCGTGCACTTAGGGGCACACGGTATGATATCACCCTACTGGAGCTGCAGGCTTGTTGACCGCAGGGCTGCATGCATTAAGTAGCACAAAGGATGACTTTACCTTTCCCATGGCTGTAGGCTTGTGGACCGCAGGGCTGCGTTCACTGAAGATCACATGGGACAACGGCATTCCTCCAATGGCTGCAGGCTTGTTGACAGCAGGGCTGCATGCACTGAGGTGCTTATGGGACGCGTATCATGCCGTTTAGCCAATTGCAACAGCACCATGATAAACATTTAGACCGTGGTGCTGGTTTATTACTAGAGTAATTCATGTTTTCCCTAATCACAATTGTCAGCCTGCAGAATTTTTGTTTGGTTTGCGATTTTTATCCTTTGTACTTTTTTGGAGAGGATTGGCATGGCTGTAGGGGAGGCCATACTTAGGGGTATATTTAAATCATTTTAAATATACCCCTGACTTCAGCTCTGCAGGTTGCCACAATTTGTGATCTACGTCACCCCTCCCAGAGCTGCAGACTTGTTGACCGCAGCGCTGCTTTCACTGAGGGGCACACGGTATGATGTCATCCTCCCATGTCTGCAGGCTTGTTGACCACAGGCCTGCATGAACTGAGGGGCACACGGTATGGTGTCACCATCCCATGTCTGCATGCTTCTTGACCACAGGCCTGCATGAACTGAGGGGCACACGGTATGAGAACATCCTCCCAGTGCTGAAGGGTTGTTAACTGCAGGGCTGCGTTCCCTGAGGGGCACACTTTATAATTTCACCCTCCCAGGACTGCCGGCTTGTTGACCACAAGGCTGGAAGAACTGAGGAGAACACGGTATGATTTCACCCTCCCAGGGCTGCAGGCTTGTTGACAGTAGTGTTGCATTCACTAAGGGGCACACGGTATGATGTTAACCACAGAGCTGCATGCACTGAGGGTCACAAAGGATGCCGTTACACCTCCCAGGGCTGCAGGCACGTTGACCGCAGGGCTGTGTGCACTGAGGAGCACATGGTATGATGTCATCCTCCCAGGTCGGCAGGCTTGTTGATCGCAGGCCTGCATGATATGATGGGAACACGGTATGATGTCACCCTCGCAGGGCTGCAGGCTTGTTGACCGCAGGGCTGCGTCCACTGAGGGGCACACGGTATGATGTTGACCGCATTTCTGCATGCACTGAGAGGCACAAAAAATGATGTTACTCCTCCCAGGGCTGCAGGCTTTTTGACCGCAGGGCTGCATGCACTGAGAGGCACACGGTATGATGTCACCTTCCAAGGGCTGCAGGCTTGTTGAACGCAGGGATGCGTGCACTTAGGGGCACATGGAATGATTTCACCCTCCCAGAACTGCAGGCTTGTTGAACGCAGGGCTGCATGGTCTAAGGAGCACACGGGATAACGTTACCCCTGCCATGGCTGTAGGCTTGTGGACCGCAGGGCTGCGTTCACGGAGGAGCACATGGGACAACGTCACTCCTCCAATGGCTGCAGGCTTGTTGACAGCAGGGCTGCATGCACTGAGGTGCTTACGGGATGCGTATCATGCCTTTCTGACAATTGCAACAGCACCATGATGAACATGTAGATTGCAGTGCTGATTTATTATTAGAGTAATTAATGTTTTCCCGAATCACAATTGTGAGGCTGCAGCATTTTTGTTTGATTTGCAATTTTTGTGCTTTGTACTTTATTGGCGAGCCAATTGCAACAGCACCATGATGAACATGTAGACCGTGGTGCTGGTTTATTACTAGAGTAATTCATGTTTTCTCTAATCACAATTGTCAGCCTGCAGAATTTTTGTTTGGTTTGCGATTTTTATCCTTTGTACTTTTTTGGAGATAATTGGCATGGCTGTAGGGGAGGAGGAGGCCATACTTAGGGGTATATTTAAATCATTTTAAATATACCCCTGACTTCAGCTCTGCAGGTTGCCACAATTTGTGATCTACGTCACCCCTCCCAGAGCTGTAGACTTGTTGACCGCAGCGCTGCTTTCACTGAGGGGCACACGGTATGATGTCATCCTCCCATGTCTGCAGGCTTGTTGACCACAGGCCTGCATGAACTGAGGGGCACACGGTATGATGTCACCCTCCCATGTCTGCAGGCTTGTTGTACATAGGGATGCGAGCACTTAGGGGCACACGGTATGATATCACCCTACTGGAGCTACAGGCTTGTTGACCGCAGGGCTGCGTGCACTGAGGTGCTTACGGGATGCGTATCATGCCTTTCTGCAAATTACAACAGCACCATGATGAACATGTAGATCGCAGTGCTGATTTATTACTAGAGTAATTCATGTTTTCCCGAATCACAATTGTGAGCCTGCAGCATTTTTGTTTGGTTTGCAATTTTTGTGCTTTGTACTTTATTGGCAAGGATTGGTATGGCTGTAGGGGAGGAGGGGGCCATACTTAGGGGTACATTTCAATCATTTTACAGATACTCCTGAGTTCAGCTCTGCAGGTTGCCACAATTTGTGATCTACGTCACCCCTCCCAGAGCTGCAGACTTGTTGACGGCAGCGCTGCTTTCACTGAGGGGCACATGGTATGATGTCACCCTCCCAGGGCTGCAGGCTTGTTGACCACAGAGCTGCATGCACTGAGGGGCACACGGTATGATGTCACCTTCCAAGGGCTGCAGGCTTGTTGACCACAGAGCTGCATGCACTGAGGGGCACACAGTATGATGTCACCCTCCCAGGGCTGCAGGCTTGTTGTACGTAGGGATGCGTGCACTTAGGGGCACACGGTATGATATCACGCTACTGGAGCTGCAGGCTTGTTGACCGCAGGGCTGCATGCATTAAGGAGCACAGAGGATGACTTTACCCCTCCCATGGCTGTAGGCTTGTGGACCGCAGGGCTGCGTTCACTGAG
Source organism: Hyperolius riggenbachi (assembly GCF_040937935.1). Lineage (NCBI taxonomy): Eukaryota > Metazoa > Chordata > Amphibia > Anura > Hyperoliidae > Hyperolius > Hyperolius riggenbachi. The sequence goes on along the minus strand of NC_090646.1, from coordinate 595,910,076 downwards.
GAGCACATGGGACAACGTCACTCCTCCAATGGCTGCAGGCTTGTTGACAGCAGGGCTGCATTCACTGAGGTGCTTACGGGACGCATATCATGCCGTTCAGCTACTTGCAACAGCACCATGATAAACATGTAGACCGTGGTGCTGGTTTATTACTAGAGTAATTCATGTTTTCCCTAATCACAATTGTCAGCCTGCAGAATTTTTGTTTGGTTTGTGATTTTTATCCTTTGTACTTTTTTGGAGAGGATTGGCATGGCTGTAGGGAAGAAGGAGGAGGCCATACTTAGGAGTATATTTAAATCATTTTAAATATACCCCTGAGTTCAGCTCTGCAGGTTGCCACAATTTGTGATCTACGTCATCCCTCCCAGAGCTGCAGACTTGTTGACCGCAGGGCTGCTTTCACTGAGGGGCACATGGTATGATGTCATCCTCCCAGGTCTGCATGCTTGTTGACCACAGGCCTTCATGAACTGAGGGGCACATGGTATGATGTCATCCTCCCATGTCTGCAGGCTTCTTGACCACAGGCCTGCATGAACTGAGGGGCACACGGTATGATAACATCCTCCCAGTGCTGAAGGGTTGTTGACTGCAGGGCTGCGTTCACTGAGGGGCACACTTTATGATTTCACCCTCCCAGGACTGCCGGCTTGTTGACCACAAGGCTGGAAGAACTGAGGAGCACACGGTATGATTTCACCCTCCCAGGGCTGCAGGCTTGTTGACAGTAGTGCTGCATTCACTAAGGGTCACACGGTATGATGTTAACCACAGAGCAGAATTTTTGTTTGGTTTGCGATTTATATGCTTTGTACTTTTTTTGCGAGGATTGGTATGGCTGTAGGGGAGGAGGAGGCCATACTTAGGGGTATATTTAACTCATTTTAAATATACCTCTGAGTTCAGCTCTGCAGGTTGCCACAATTTGTGATCTACATCACCCCTCCCAGAGCTGCAGACTTGTTGACCGCAGGGGTGCGTGCACTTAGGGGCACACGGTATGATGTCACCCTCCCAGGGCTGCAGGCTTTTTTTACGTAGGGATGCGTGCACTTAGGGACACACGGTATGATATCACCCTCCTGGAGCTGCAGGCTTGTTGACCGCAGGGCTGCATGCATTAAGGAGCACACGGGATGACGTTACCCCTCCCATGGCTGTAGGCTTGTTAACTGCAGGGTTGCGATCACTGAGGAGCACATGGGACAATGCCACCCCTCCATCACCCCTCCCAGAGCTGCAGACTTGTTGACCGCAGGGCTGCTTTCACTGAGGGGCACATGGTATGATGTCATCCTCCCATGTCTGCAGGCTTCTTGACCACAGGCCTGCATGAACTGAGGGGCAGACGGTATGATAACATCCTCCCAGTGCTGAAGGGTTGTTGACTGCAGGGCTGCATTCACTGAGGGGCACACTTTATGATTTCACCCTTCCAGGACTGCCGGCTTGTTGACCACAAGGCTGGAAGAACTGAGGAGCACACGGTATGATTTCACCCTCCCAGGGCTGCAGGCTTGTTGAAAGTAGTGCTGCATTCACTAAGGGGCACACGGTATGATGTTAACCACAGAGCTGCATGCACTGAGGGTCACAAAGTATGCCGTTACACCTCCCAGGGCTGCAGGCACATTGACCACAGGGCTGAGTGCACTGAGGAGCACATGGTATGATGTCATCCTCCCAGGTTGGCAGGCTTGTTGACCGCAGGCCTGCATGATATGATGGGAACACGGTATGATGTCACCCTCCCAGGGCTGCAGGCTTGTTGACCGCAGGGCTGCGTCCACTGAGGGGCACACGGTATGATGTCATCCGCCCAGGTTGGCAGGCTTGTTGACCGCAGGCCTGCATGATATGGGAACACGGTATGATGTCACCCTCCCATGGCTGTAGGCTTGTGGACCGCAGGGCTGCGTTCACTAAGGAGCACACGGGACAACGTCACTCCTCCAATGTTTGCAGGCTTGTTGACAGCAGGGCTGCATGCACTGAGGTGCTTACGGGACGCGTATCATGCCGTTCAGCTAATTGCAACAGCACCGTGATGAACATGTAGACCGTGGTGCTGGATTATTACTAGAGTAATTCATGTTTTCCCTAATCACAATTGTCAGCCTGCAGAATTTTTGTTTGGTATGCGATTTTTATCCTTTGTACTTTTTTGGAGAGGATTGGCATGGCTGTAGGGGAGGAGGAGGCCATACTTAGGGGTATATTTAAATCATTTTAAATATACCTCTGAGTTCAGCTCTGCAGGTTGCCACAATTTGTGATCTACGCCATCCCTCTCAGAGCTGCAGACTTGTTGAACCGCAGGGCTACTTTCACTGAGGGGCACATGGTATAATGTCACCCTCCCAGGGCTGCAGGCTTGTTGAACGCAGGGATGCGTGCACTTAGGGGCACACGGTATGATGTCACCCTCCCAGGGCTGCAGGCTTGTTTTACGTAGGGATGCGTGCACTTAGTGACACACGATATGATATCACCCTCCTGGAGCTGCAGGCTTGTTGACCGTAGGGCTGCATGTATTAAGGAGCACACGGGATGACGTTACCCCTCCCATGGCTGAAGGCTTGTTAACTGCAGGGTTGCGATCACTGAGGAGCACATGGGACAATGTCACGCCTCCAATGGCTGCAGGCTCGTTGTCGGCAGGGCTGCGTGCACTGAGGTGCTTACGGGATGCGTATCATGCCATTCTGTCAATTGCAACAGCACCATGATGAACATGTAGACCGTGGTGCTGGTTTATTACTAGAGTAATTCATGTTTTCCCTAATCACAATTGTCAGCCTGCAGAATTTTTGTTTGGTTTGCGATTTTTATCCTTTGTACTTTTTTGGAGAGGATTGGCATGGCTGTAGGTGGGAGGAGGCCATACTTAGGGGTATATTTACATCATTTTAAATATACCCCTGAGTTCAGCTCTGCAGGTTGCCACAATTTGTGATCTACATCACCCCTCCCAGAGCTGCAGACTTGTTGACCGCAATACTGCTTTCACTGAGGGGCACATGGTATGATGTCATCCTCCCATGTCTGCAGGCTTCTTGACCACAGGCCTGCATGAACTGAGGCGCACACGGTATGATAACATCCTCCCAGTGCTGAAGGGTTGTTGACTGCAGGGCTGCGTTCACTGAGGGGCACACTTTATGATTTCACCCTCCCAGGACTGCCGGCTTGTTGACCACAAGGCTGGAAGAACTGAGGAGCACACGGTATGATTTCACCCTCCCAGGGCTGCAGGCTTGTTGACAGTAGTGCTGCATTCACTTAGGGGCACACGGTATGATGTTAACCACAGAGCTGCATGCACTGAGGGTCACAAAGGATGCCGTTACACCTCCCAGGGCTGCAGGCACGTTGACCGCAGGGCTGCGTGCACTGAGGAGCACATGGTATGATGTCATCCTCCCAGGTTGGCAGGCTTGTTGTCCGCAGGCCTGCATGATATGATGGGAACACGGTATGATGTCACCCTCCCATGGCTGTAGGCTTGTGGACCGCAGGGCTGCGTTCACTGAGGAGCACATGGGACAACGTCACTCCTCCAATGTTTGCAGGCCTGTTGACAGCAGGGCTGCATGCACTGAGGTGCTTACGGGATGCGTATTATGCCGTTCAGCCAATTGAAACAGCACCATGATGAACATGTAGACCGTGGTGCTGGATTATTACTAGACTAATTCATGTTTTCCCTAATCAGAATTGTCAGCCTGCAGAATTTTTGTTTGGTTTGCGATTTTTATCCTTTGTACTTTTTTGGAGAGGATTGGCATGGCTGTAGGGGAGGAGGAGGCCCTACTTAGGGGTATATTTAAATCATTTTAAATATACCCCTGACTTCAGCTCTGCAGGTTGCCAAATTTTGTGATCTACGTCACTGTCACAAGAGCCCTAGTGGCTGACCGCACTTAGCCTTCTAAACGGTGCCAGCGCACAGATCGTGCGAACTCTGGTCGCAGTCAATGTGCAGGAACCGTTAAGAATTAGCCGCAGACAACTCAGAAGGAATCCTGTGAGACACGGGTGATTACCACTTCACCCACTGGTTCAGAGTAAACTGCCACCACCGCGGTTATCATGGGACCGTGGGGCCCACTAACTGACTGACTAATCCTGCGAATAAAACGGTTAAACACACGATATTCTGTCTAGCCAACAACAAACAAACAGTAGCGTATCTTCAGAGACCCGGGATCATTTCTGTGTGTGCTGATAAGCAGGGTAGCGAAACAGTGAATGACTTGGAGGAAGTCTTTTATTCACAGCAATATAAATAATTAATATATACCGACAATTATTAAAATCAACAATTATTAAAACAGTAATAGCCAGTATGAAAAATAAAAGAAGGGAGAAAAAATACTTAGTTCCTGGAAAGATGTCCTTATTGTGGGAAGAATCATAAAGTTCTTGGTTTCAAAGTCCAGAGTTCAGAGTTCAGACCAGGTGGATGCCAGCATATCCTCGAGCTGGCATCTGATGAGTGCAAGATGTTTCAGTGTGGAGGACACTGAGTTTGGGTCCTCAGCCATTCTTATGCCCCTGCTTCAGTAGGAGGGAGTGAGGGCGGGGAGCCATACACCCCCTTCAAAGATGAGATGAGCCCTCCCCTTGTACTGGGGCTAGAAATCATATCTACCCATATATGGGCTCTATCTCACAGAACCGTACAGGTCAGGGCAGATTTATTAACATTTTCAGGTCTGTCTCGATTTACCCAGCGCCCTGATACCAGACATGAGGGGTGGGACCCCTGTGGTATCATCAGGGCATTTTCAAACTGCCTAACTGGCAGTCCTTACCTCAGAATGTTCTGAAACTTCCTCAGAACCAGCACCGGGGCTCATGCTACACTTCCCCCACGTTTGGCGAAGCTGCCATCTCAGGAACCCCAGAAATATGACAGATCTGGGAAGTTATGGATTATGCCATGAGACTGAGGTTGTGTTCTAGCTGCTAACAGCTGACTTTCCTTTGATCTTTACTAGGGAGCAAAGTGTCAAGACCTCCCGTGGATTCGTAGCCTGCTTGGCTGCACCTAGGCATCCTTTGGTTAATTAACATCTCCATGAGATCAGCTAAGTGTCACCTGGTTCCCAGAACCAAAAGGGAAATTGTGCCTTCCACAGGGAATATGTCCAAGCTAATTAACACCTTCCCCCCAGGCTGTCACTTCAGCTAAGACAGATCCCCCAGCTGTTCCTAGGCAGAGAGATACTACACATCAAATCTTGGTTCTATTGATCTGAAGCGCAATCGATGCAGGAATCGAGTGCGATCGTTCTTTTCTTCACGGGCGGTTCCAGGACGCGCCTGCGTCCCCGCAATCGTCCGTGACAGCCCTCCCCCTTGTCTGCGGCTCAGCCACTCATCCGCAAGATGTGTGGCGGCGCCGCTAACCTGGCTGACGGGCCTCGAGTTGCCGGTACGGCGGGAAAACCTATTGGAGCCTGTGGCTCGGTTCCCCTGGACCGGTCGCGGTCTGCTACCCTCAGGGTTGACCCAACATGGACCGTTCTGGACAGGGCGTTTGCGCCACTGCAGTCGGACGTGGTGTCTGCCGTGACTGCTGACAACGGGCAGTGGGTTGGTTAGGTCAACAGCCAGCCCACGCAGGGTTCCCCTGCTAAGTGGCTGTGGACCTAAGGGAACCCCGCGGGAATCCCTGGACCTTCCCAGCTCCTGACAGACGGCACATGCCCTGCAGTAGTTTGCTACATCCCTGTTCATCCGGGGCCAATAAAACTGGTTCCGAATACCGGCGAGTGTCTTGCGGACACCCGAGTGCCCTGTCAGAGGATTACCATGTGCGGATTTCAGCACATGTCCCCTGAACGCACTCGGGACCACAAGCCACTTGGTATTCGCGTGGGATCTACCTGTAGGGGGCTGTACAGACTCACTGTACAGTCTCCCACCTTCCCAGTACACCTTGAAAGCGGCCCCGTCTGCGAGGGGCTCAGCGGCTTGCTGCCTGAGCACCTCCAGGCTTGGGTCACTTTGTAGTGCGGCTGAGAATACGGCGCTGTCAGTTTCAGCCAACTGGCTCATGTCACACGAGGCCAGCGGCTGAAAGGTCTCATCCCTGCGGTCAGAGGAGGGGGAGGAGGCCGGAACCCCCTCCACCTGTTCTGAGCTCGGGTTCTGAGCAGTGCAGCTGCGCGGTACTGCTAGCACAGGTACACTGTCAGAATGGCACAGACGGACATTACTCAAATCATCATTGCATGCAGTAATGACATTGACAGGTATAGACATTTTTTCATTACAGACAGGATGTACAGTAAACTCAGGTACAGTTACAGCATCATCACAACAGACAGTCTGTACATCAAACTCAGGTGCCTTTGAAGCAGGCACTATTGAACCTGGTACCCTTGAACTGGGCACATTCAACCCACCTCCCCCTGGTGCTCCCCCAAGTGTATAAAGTACCTGGTGGTGGGTGGAGAGTCCGTCTCCTTCCGTGAGCGACAAGGCGGTCGTGGCAGGTTCATAGTAGGACACAAGCTTGCCCAAATCAGTCCCCAGCAACACAGGGACTGGGAGATCCTTCATAACCCCAACAACCCTTTCTTGGATTCCTCCCACTCCCCAATCCAGCTTCACTGTCGCGTGGGCTATGTGAAAAAGGGTGCCCTCTACTCCAGTAAGGGCAAAGGATCAGCTGGAGCTGATGCTCTCCTTTGGCACAAGATGTGAGTGAACTAACGTGATGTCAGCTCCGGTGTCTCGAAATCCGGTGACAACTTTGCCGTTCACTCTAACAAGTTGCTGCTGGTCGGTTCGGTCGCGGATTTCCTGTCCGCGTGCAAACAGGACAAAATCTGATGATCCAGGCTGTGGTTCGCTGGCGGGTTGCCTCTGCTGTGGGTGAGGTGCAGGTGATGCAGATGATCCAGGTGCTGGTGGTGTCTGTCTCCGCTCCGGGCAGTCGAACTTCATGTGTCCGGGCTGGCGGCAGTAGTGACAGGTGACCTCCCCAGGCGCTGCAGGCCTGGGTGCAGCAGCTGCGCTGGGTGGCCTCTGTGGCGGACGGCTCACAGGGGCAGGAGGGTCTGCTGAGGTATTGGGCTGACCTCCTCTCCAGCTGGATGGGACAGTTCTGCGGGTATCAGCCACCCGGGTAGTTGCAAAAGTCTCAGCAAGGTCTGCAGCGACAGTGGCTGAAGCCGGCCTGCGTTCTAACACAAACTGTCGTACATCAGCAGGGCAAATGTTCAGAAATTGTTCGAGGACTATCAAGTCCGCCAGGACGCCATAAGACCCTTTGGTGAGGCCTAGCGTCTACTGGCGGAGTGTGGTGAGCAAGCTGCTGACCACATCTCGGTACGAATCAGAAGACTTTTTCTGCCAGGCCCTGAACTTTTTCCGATAGGCTTCTGGCGTCAGCTGGTACTTAGTAACGATAGCGTCTTTTATAGCAGCATAATCATTATCCTTTTCCGCAGGCAATTCTGCGAAAGCATCAAGCGCTTTGTAGCGCAGCAAAGGTGTCAGATGTCTGGCCCACTGGTCTTGGGACAGACGATACTGACGGCATGCTTTTTCGAAAGATCGCAAAAACAAGTCAATGTCTGTGTCTTTCTCGATATTAGCAAATTTAAATTTTGCACTTACGGGTGCTGCAGCTCCTTCAGCAGGGAGGCTGGGCGGTGAACTCCGGCTGGCCTGTTGCACTTTTGCCATGTTTAGCTCATGCTGTCGTTGGCGCTCCCGTTCTCGCTCCCGCATTTGGCGCTCCTCACGCATGTACTGCAGGTACTTTTCCAGGTCAGTGTCCATCAGCTTTTGTAATGCCTGCTGCATTAGCGGATCAGTACAAACGGACAGTCCAGTACTGGCCGGTTCCAGGCGAGTACTTTCAGAAACTCTGGGATTGGGGTCCACACTGACATTCTCCTGCGTAACTGTTGATGCAGGGCCCTCAGGATGCACAACCTCTGTACGGTCAGGAGTCTCAGTCTCTGGTTCCCCTTGCCTTGAGTCAGATGGGTCAGCGTCTACCTCAGCAGACACATCCAGCTCCTGCAGTTGCTGGGTATCCCATTGAAACAATTCCGTTACCAGGTCCCCTTGTTTCTTGCGGCCGACATCAATGCCTCTCTCTTGGCAAAGATTTTGCAGGTCCGCCAGGCACATTTTCTTGTAGTTCCCGGACATTTCTACGCCAAATAAAATAAAACTTTTGGGGAGGGGTACTGGCTACACAGTCTCTCTGTATATATAAAAAATATATTGCCTTCCAGCTACACCAACGAATTAGTTCGTTTCTCGATAGCGCTAGCGCTATCGCAGATACTTTCAGCACAACACAGGTCCCAACCGCTGCCTAACACTGTCACAAGAGCCCTAGTGGCTGACCGCACTTAGCCTTCTAAACGGTGCCAGCGCACAGATCGTGCGAACTCTGGTCGCAGTCAATGCGCAGGAACCGTTAAGAATTAGCCGCAGACAACTCAGAAGGAAGCCTGTGAGACACGGGTGATTACCACTTCACACACTGGTTCAGAGTAAACTGCCACCGCCGCGGTTATCATGGGACCGTGGGGCCCACTAACTGACTGACTAATCCTGCGAATAAAACGGTTAAACACACGATATTCTGTCTAGCCAACAACAAACAAACAGTAGCGTATCTTCAGAGACCCGGGATCATTTCTGTGTGTGCTGATAAGCAGGGTAGCGAAACAGTGAATGACTTGGAGGAAGTCTTTTATTCACAGCAATATAAATAATTAATATATACCGACAATTATTAAAATCAACAATTATTAAAACAGTAATAGCCAGTATGAAAAATAAAAGAAGGGAGAAAAAATACTTAGTTCCTGGAAAGATGTCCTTATTGTGGGAAGAATCATAAAGTTCTTGGTTTCAAAGTCCAGAGTTCAGAGTTCAGACCAGGTGGATGCCAGCATATCCTCGAGCTGGCATCTGATGAGTGCAAGATGTTTCAGTGTGGAGGACACTGAGTTTGGGTCCTCAGCCATTCTTATGCCCCTGCTTCAGTAGGAGGGAGTGAGGGCGGGGAGCCATACACCCCCTTCAAAGATGAGATGAGCCCTCCCCTTGTACTGGGGCTAGAAATCATATCTACCCATATATGGGCTCTATCTCACAGAACCGTACAGGTCAGGGCAGATTTATTAACATTTTCAGGTCTGTCTCGATTTACCCAGCGCCCTGATACCAGACATGAGGGGTGGGACCCCTGTGGTATCATCAGGGCATTTTCAAACTGCCTAACTGGCAGTCCTTACCTCAGAATGTTCTGAAACTTCCTCAGAACCAGCACCGGGGCTCATGCTACACTTCCCCCACGTTTGGCGAAGCTGCCATCTCAGGAACCCCAGAAATATGACAGATCTGGGAAGTTATGGATTATGCCATGAGACTGAGGTTGTGTTCTAGCTGCTAACAGCTGACTTTCCTTTGATCTTTACTAGGGAGCAAAGTGTCAAGACCTCCCGTGGATTCGTAGCCTGCTTGGCTGCACCTAGGCATCCTTTGGTTAATTAACATCTCCATGAGATCAGCTAAGTGTCACCTGGTTCCCAGAACCAAAAGGGAAATTGTGCCTTCCACAGGGAATATGTCCAAGCTAATTAACACCTTCCCCCCAGGCTGTCACTTCAGCTAAGACAGATCCCCCAGCTGTTCCTAGGCAGAGAGATACTACACATCAAATCTTGGTTCTATTGATCTGAAGCGCAATCGATGCAGGAATCGAGTGCGATCGTTCTTTTCTTCACGGGCGGTTCCAGGACGCGCCTGCGTCCCCGCAATCGTCCGTGACAGTCACCCCTCCCAGAGCTGCAGACTTGTTGACCGCAGCGCTGCTTTCACTGAGGGGCACATAGTATGATGTCATCCTCCCATGTCTGCAGGCTTGTTGACCACAGGCCTGCATGAACTGAGGGGCACACGGTATGATGTCACCCTCCCAGGGCTGCAGGCTTGTTGACCGCCGAGCTGCATGCACTGAGGGGCACACGGTATGATGTCACCCTCCCAGGGCTGCAGGCTTGTTGTACGTATGGATGCGTGCACTTATGGGCACACGGTATGATATCACCCTACTGGAGCTGCAGGCTTGTTGACCGCAAGGCTGCGTGCATTAAGGAGCACAAAGGATGATTTTACCCCTCCCATGGCGGTAGGCTTGTGGACCGCAGGGCTGCGTTCACTGAGGAGCACATGGGACAATGTCACTCCTCCAATGGCTGCAGGCTTGTTGACAGCAGGGCTGCATGCACTGAGGTGCTTACGGGACGCGTATCATGCCGTTCAGCCAATTGCAACTGCACCATGATGAACATGTAGACCGTGGTGCTGGTTTATTACTAGAGTAATTCATGTTTTCCCTAATCACAATTGTCAGCCTGCAGAATTTTTGTTTGGTTTGCGATTTTTATCCTTTGTACCTTTTTGGAGAGGATTGGCATGGCTGTAGGGGAGGAGGAGGCCATACTTAGGGGTATATTTACATCATTTTAAATATACCCCTGAGTTCAGCTCTGCAGGTTGCCACAATTTGTGATCTACATCACCCCTCCCAGAGCTGCAGACTTGTTGACCGCAGGGCTGCTTTCACTGAGGGGCACATGGTATGATGTCATCCTCCCATGTCTGCAGGCTTCTTGACCACAGGCCTGCATGAACTGAGGCGCACACGGTATGATAACATCCTCCCAGTGCTGAAGGGTTGTTGACTGCAGGGCTGCATTCACTGAGGGGCACACTTTATGATTTCACCCTCCCAGGACTGCCGGCTTGTTGATCACAAGGCTGGAAGAACTGAGGAGCACACGGTATGATTTCACCCTCCCAGGGCTGCAGGCTTGTTGACAGTAGTGCTGCATTCACTAAGGGGCACACGGTATGATGTTAACCACAGAGCTGCATGCACTGAGGGTCACAAAGGATGCCATTACACCTCCCAGGGCAGCAGGCACGTTGACCGCAGGGCTGCGTGCACTGAGGAGCACATGGTATGATGTCATCCTCCCAGGTTGGCAGGCTTGTTGACCGCAGGCCTGCATGATATGATGGGAACACGGTATGATTTTACCCTCCCAGGACTGCCGGCTTGTTGATCACAAGGCTGGAAGAACTGAGGAGCACACGGTATGATGTCACCCTCCCAGGGCTGCAGGCTTGTTGACTGCAGGGCTGCATCCACTGAGGGGCACACGGTATGATGTTGACCGCATTTCTGCATGCACTGAGAGGCACAAAAAATGATGTTACTCCTCCCTGGGCTGCAGGCTTGCTGACCGCAGGGCTGCATGCACAGAGAGGCACACGGTATGATGTCACCTTCCAGGGGCCGCAGGCTTGTTGAACGCAGGGATGCGTGCACTTAGGGGCACATGGTATGATAACACTCTCCCAGAGCTGCAGGCTTGTTGAACGCAGGGCTGCATGCTCTAAGGAGCACACGGGATAATGTTACCCCTCCCATGGCTGTATGCTTGTGGACCGCAGGGCTGCATTTACGGAGGAGCACATGGGACAACGTCACTCCTCCAATGGCTTCAGGCTTCACTGAGGTGCTTACGGGACGCGTACCATGCCGTTCAGCCAATTGCAACAGCACCATGCTACTATCAATAATATTTGAGGCCGAGTATCGGCACAGAGGCCGAGCATCGGCACAGAGGTCAGGCAACTGGCATTGTGTAGAGAATCCAGTTAGAAGTTTTTGCATTGCTCTCACTTCAGGTTTCCTTAAAGTGCACCTGTCACATTCTGAGCAGGTGCTGTTGACCCTGTCACCAGTGGTTGGCGTGGGCTCTCCCAAGGCGTCGAGTCTATGTGGCTACGGATCTTCACCAGAGCACCCCGCAAGGGATGATGGGCCGCTACCCCTAGTGGGCAACGGACTACTTTGCTGCCTGGTAGCCACAGGTCACGACCCTCAGGATTGCCCCACCGGAGACAAAGGAGAACAGTTGACGCTGCGTTGTGGAGGAGAGATATCGAGGTACAGAATCAGCAGGCAGAAGAGTAGTCAGACAATCCGGGTTCAGGGCAGGCAGAGTTCAATCATAAACGATAAATCAGGCAAAGGTCGAGGCAGGCGGAGTACAATCAGAAACGGGCAAACAGGCAGTAGGTCAAGGCAGGCGGCAGTCAGGCAGAAACAGGAACAGGCTAAGGTCGGCAACGAGAAGACAATCAAGGCAATAGCTGACAGAGCACAAGGTACACTGCTGGCAAGCTGTACGAACAGACAGCACTAACATGCAGGGCAGACTGGTTTATATAGAGCCTTTTGGCGCCGATTGATGACGCTGCGCATGCGTACTAACGTCCGCATTAACCCCCCCCCCGCATGCGTACTTTTGACAGGGACAACCCGCGCACGCGTACATCTGTCAGCAATCATCTGCCGCGCATGCGTACATGCGGACAAACGACCGCGCACACTCGCGCAGGTACGCTGCCCCCTGGAACCAAAACAGGAAGTGGCCAACACTCCGAACGGGGTGATGCCATGCGTCATGCAAACAAAATGCCGGCTATGCATGCGCGCATTTGCGCGAGAAGGACACCGGAGCCGACGAACAGGACGGGCAGGCTGGTGAGTATGACATTGCCCCTTCCCCAGGGGCATCCTCTGGATGCCATCTGGAGCTGGCTTTGCAGGATATTGTTTATGAAACAGCTTAATCAACCTGGAGGCATGAACATTTGATGCTGGCTCCCATGAATTCTCCTCAATACCAAACCCTTTCCATTTGATAAGATAATACAGTACATTTCTACTCTTCTTGGAGTCTAGTATCTTTTCTATTTCAAACTCTTCAGAACCATCCACCAGGATGGGAGGAGGTGGAGCAATAGATCGATTCTTAAAAGAATCAGACACAACTGGTTTTAAACAGGAAATGTGAAAGACTGGGTGTGTCTTCATGGAGTCTGGCAGTTTTAACTTGTAAGCCACAGGATTGATCTGTCTTTCAATAGGGAATGGTCCAACGAATTTAGGACCCAATTTCCTGGATGGACACTTCAATTTAAGATTGGTAGTAGAGAGCCATACCAGATCACCTGTCTGAAAGTTGGGTGCAACAGTTCTTTTTCTATCAGCTTTAGTCTTAATTCTGACTTGTGCTTGATTAAGATTTTTCTGTAACTCCTTGAAGTTTTCCATAATACATGAAAGTCTTTGTTGAACTTCAGGTACCTGAGAATTGTATTTCAACATAGGAAACATGGTAGGATGAAATGCATAGTTGGCATAGAATGGTGTTTGATTCGTAGAAGTATGAACACTATTATTATAGGCAAATTCGGCAGTTGCTAACAAAGAGGACCAATCCTCCTGGGATGCAGATGTGAAACATCTTAAATACTGTTCCAGTACTTGGTTTATTCTCTCAGTCTGCCCGTTTGACTGGGGGTGATAGCCAGACGAAAGTGACAAGGTTATCTTGAGCCTGTTACAGAGTTCTTTCCAGAATTTTGAAGTGAATTGAACCCCCCTATCAGAGACAATATCGGAAGGAAGTCCATAGAGTCTTACCACTTGATTAAGAAAAACTTCAGCAGTAGTAGCAGCATTGGGTAGCCCCTTTAAAAGGACAAAGTGTGCCATCTTTGTAAATCGGTCGACGACCACAAAAATTGTAGTGCACTCGTTGGAAGGGGGTAGATCTGTAACAAAGTCGATTGATATCATGTCCCAGGGGCGGGAGGGTATGGGCAAGGAGGTAAGTAAACCCCATGGTCGATGATGAACATGCTTGGATCGAGCACAGATGTTACATGACAATACAAATTTCGTACAATCTTGGTGGAGTTCAGGCCAGAAGAAGTTACGCTGTATTAGTTCTTGTGTCTTGGCAACTCCAAAATGACCAGCCAGCAAACTATCATGACCTAACTGCAAAACAGATGTGCGAAGATCAGCAGGTACATATACTCTATCATTGTGAAAAAACATACCATCTTGAGATTGCAAATGATTCGTTACTTCTCTTGGTAAGGACATTGAGGATTGTTTTATCCGAGTAATAAGGTCAGGTTGGAGTAGTAAAAAAATTTTGGAAGACAGAATGGTATCTGGAACAGGATTAACAGGAGACTCTTCAGGGAACATTCGAGATAGTGCATCAGGTTTAACATTTTTACTACCTGGTCTGTAGGTGACATGGAAGTCAAAACGGGAGAAGAATAGGGCCCAGCAGGCTTGTCTGGGTCGTAATCGTTTGGCAGTCTTGAGGTATTCCAGATTCTTGTGATCTGTAAAGACAAGAATTGGATGTTGTGCCCCCTCCAGCAAGTATCTTCATTCCTCAAAGGATGCCTTAATAGCCAGTAACTCTCGGTCTGCAATGTCATAGTTCTTTTCAGAGGGATTCAGTTTCCGGGAAAAGAAAGCAACAGGGTGTAATAGATTTTTAGGACCAAAACGTTGGGACAACACAGCCCCTACTGCAGTTTTGGAAGCATCTACTTCTAGGACGAAGGGCTGTGTGGGGTTGGCATGTCTAAGTACTGGAGCTGTGGTGAACAGTTGTTTGAGTCTCTCAAAGGCAATCTGAGCTTCAGGAGTCCATTGGAACCTTTGATGTGCTTTGGTTAGTTGAGTAATGGGTGTTACGATGGCTGAAAAGTTCATTATAAATCTTCTATAAAAGTTTGCAAACCCAATGAAACGTTGAACACCCTTCTTATCCGTGGGGGTCGGCCAGTCCAGAATGGCCGAAACCTTTTGTGAGTCCATTTTGATGCCTTCGGGAGAGATCTGTAGACCAAGGAACTGAATGTCTTCTCGTTCGAACTCACATTTCTCTAGTTTTGCGTATAAATTGTGCACACGGGAGACGTGTTAACATTTTTTTGACATGGACTTGATGTTCAGCCAGAGAAGGGGAAAAGATGAGAATATCGTCCAGATACACTGCCATAAATACATCTATGAAGTCACGGAAGATGTCGTTGACAAAGTGTTGGAAGGTTGCAGGAGCGTTACAAAGGCCGAAGGGCATTACTAAGTATTCATAGTGTCCATAGCGGGATCTGAAGGCAGTCTTCCATTCATCACCATTGCGAATGCGGATGAGATTATACGCACCCCTAAGGTCGAGTTTAGTGAAGACCTTAGCAGTACGCAACTTCTGGAACAGATCGGGAACTAAGGGAAGTGGATACCGGTTTTTCACAGTCACTCGGTTTAACTCACGGTAATCCACACAGGGTTTTGAAGAGAAGCGTCTTTTTTCTCAACGATAAATATTCCAGCACCGGCAGGAGAGGTGAAGGACGGATTAAGCCCTTTGTTAGGTTTTCCTCAATGTACTGTTTTAACACTACTGACTCAGGTTCGGAGAGAGGAAATACCCTTCCAAAAGGAATTTCAGCCCCTGGATGCAACTCAATTGGACAATCATATATTCTGTGTGGAGGCAAGACATCAGCGGCCTTCTTGTCAAAGACATCTCGGAACTCTTGGTAGTGAGGTGGGAGTAAGACTTCTAACTTGGGTGTGAGACAGAGGAGTTGCCCGACTTGAGGGAGGCAGAACTGTTGGCAGTATTTGGACTGGAAGTTAACTTCGGCTGATTTCCAATTAATTGATGGGTTGTGAGATTGTAGCCATGGGATTCCCAGGATGATAGGAAATAGCGGAGATGGAATTAGGTCAAAGGTGAGAAATTCCTGATGATCCTCAGGGGTGGTAACAAGAATGGGATAAGTCTCTTGTGTAATGGGACCTGATTCCAAAGGAGACCCATCTGCTAACTGTAGAGGAAATGGACTGGACTTCTGACGAACTGGAAGCTGAAGCTGATGAGCCAGATGAACATCAATAATACAGGAACACGCTCCAGAGTCTATGATAGCTCTAATTTTGGTTATTCCTCCTGGCCCCTGTAACGACAGAGACAAAGGGATATGAGCGGATGAAGACTGATGAGCGACAAGAACCAAAGTGGATTCAGAGTTAAGCTTACCGGATGGCCTTACTGGACAATTATTACGAAAATGTCCTGGAGCGCCACAGTACATGCAGAGGTTGGCCTGGCGACGATGTTGACGTTCCTCAGAGGATAATGAGGTTCTTGCCAAACCCAACTGCATAGGTTCAGGAGTCTCTAGGGTATTAGATGCGGGTGGACTTGAGCTAGGTGCTGGTGCAGAAAAAGAAGGAAGATTCCATGCAGTCCGGGTGTTGCCAGATCTCTCCAGCCTTCTCTCTCTTAACCGTCTATCAATCTGGGTGGAGAGCTGTATAAGTTCTTTTAAGGTAGCAGGAATGCCCACCCGGGCCAGCTCATCTTTGAGTTGATCTGACAGTCCCAGTCGAAACTGAAATTTTAATGCAGCATCATTCCATTGAGTGTCTCCACTTGAACGGCGAAAGTCAGAGATGTACTCCTCTACAGGCCTACGACCCTGCTGAAGATTCTGAAGGGTTGATTCGGCTGAGGCGGTGCGAGCGGGGTCATCATAGAGTTCAGCAAGAGCTTCGAAGAAGGAAGTGACTGAAGATAGAGCAGCATGGTCTTGTTCTCTGAGCTGCAGTGCCCAGGCTTGAGGCTCTCCCTGTAATAATGAGATGACTTTGCCCACTTTTGCTTGCTCGCTGGCATATGTTCTTGGTTGT
Organism: Hyperolius riggenbachi; assembly: GCF_040937935.1. Taxonomy (NCBI): domain Eukaryota; kingdom Metazoa; phylum Chordata; class Amphibia; order Anura; family Hyperoliidae; genus Hyperolius; species Hyperolius riggenbachi. The sequence goes on along the minus strand of NC_090646.1, from coordinate 595,893,437 downwards.
AGAGAGAATAACAGGAGGCAGGCGCCTTTAAAGTTTCTAAATTTGCTGCGATCTCCAGTGAACCGGTCCGGAAGAGGAACTTTGAGCTCGGGTGGTGGAGCAGAAACTGTGACAATAGTTGCGGGAGCTGCAGCAGCTGTGTTAGGTATGGCTTGAATCTGTGACTGTAGTTGAACATATAGAACGTAGAGTCCGGCACCATCAGTTGTATAAATGCTCTTTAATGTAAAAGACACATTGACATAAGAAGCAACGTTTCGGAGGGGACCCCCTCCTTTCTCAAGCCAAAGTCAGAGTCTGAATGTATGCTCTAAATCACAATATATACACATGAACATGGAAGTAGCCAATCACATTTGAAATCTGCCTATGGCAACCAATCACTTACCACCACCTTGGGCGGACTTGATAGAAAACTGTGTCATTAATATTCAAATGTGCGCAGACACACAGCAGCCGGTGATGCGCGGGAACGGGGGAGGAGAGTGCCGGCCGCACCTGGCTCGTCTCCACAGAGCGCCGACCACTCAGCCACGAGGAGCTGGACATCGTCATCAGGTCACGCCTCCTCAAGAGGCGGACCTGATGGGAAACCTCCGTGGCTGCGAGAGCGCGGCAAAACCGCCGCCCCCTCTGGTAACAGCGTCAGCAAGTCACATGGTCGGGATGTAAACAGACCGGCCATGTGCTTGTTGTGGGACGTAACACACAGCGCAGGCCACCACGCCCCCCTCCCTCAGCGCAACACACTGGATAGTACTTGAACAAAAGAGACCTCGCTACAGTCACATAATATAGAGATAAAGGTTACTATAAATCTATATGTTCCATATATACACATAAGGAAGAATAAGTTAGATGACAAAACAGTTAAGCATAGATGTAACTGGTAAACATAAAGTATCATAGCAGTAACTAATACATAAAATAGGTACCAATTAGAGGGACAATCAAAGAAACGGTTGCATGTCATATTCTCTATTTAACCCCCTTGGTTCTAATGTATCTAATCTGCGAATCCACACAGCCTCTCTATATAGAAGTTTGGTTAACCTATTGCCCCCTCTTCTAGGAATGGGTACCTGCTCTAATATTTGGATCCTGAGCTGACTCACTGTGTGTCCTGCTTGTGCAAAATGTGCTGACACTGCTAGCTCACTATTTTTATTCCTAATGGTACTTCTATGAAATGCTAGTCTAGCTTTCACAGGTTGTGTAGTTTGACCAATATATAAAAGTCCGCACGGACACTTAAGGGCATAGACTACATATCTTGAATTACAATCGTGATGGCCAAGAATCTTATAGGTAGTTCCCAACCGGGGATGTCTAATAACTGGACCTCTAATAACACTATTGCAATTCACACAATTTAAACAAGGGTAGGTGCCAAAGGGGCGACTAGACATATTGCATTGTGGTCGACCTGAACCGGAGTCTGCCCTCACTAGCTTATCTCTAAGTGTGGGGTCAGACAATCCGGGTTCAGGGCTGGCAGAGTTCAATCATAAACGATAAATGAGGCAAAGGTCGAGGCAGGCGGAGTACAATCAGAAACGGGGAAACAGGCAGTAGGTCAAGGCAGGCGGCAGTCAGGCAGGAACAGGCTAAGGTCGGCAACGAGAAGACAATCAAGGCAATAGCTGACAGAGCACAAGGTACACTGCTGGCAAGCTGTACGAACAGACAGCACTAACATGCAGGGCAGACTGGTTTACATAGAGCCTTTTGGCGCCAATTGATGATGCTGCGCATGCGTACTAATGTCCGCATTAACCCCCCGCGCATGCGTACTTTTGACAGGGACAACCCGCGCACGCGTACATCTGTCAGCAATCATCTGCCGCGCATGCGTACATGCGGACAAACGACCGCGTACACCCGTGTAGGCGCGCTGCCCCCTGGAACCAAAACAGGAAGTGGCCAACACGCCGAATGGGGTGCTGCCATGCATCAGGCAAACAAAATGCCAGCTATGCGTGCGCACATTTGCGCAAGAAGGACACCGGAGCCGACGAACAGGACGGGCAGGCTGGTGAGTATGACAGCACCTAAACTGAGAGGCATATGGATGTTTCCTTTTATACAATATCAATTGCCTGGCAGTCCTGCTGATCTCTGGCTGCAGTACTGGCTGAATCACACACCTGAAACAAGCATGCAGCTAATCTAGTCTGATTTCAGTTAGAGCACCTGATCTGCATGCTTGTTCAGGGGCTGTGGCTAAAAGTATTAGAGACACAGGATCAGCAGGAGAGTCAGGCAACTGGTATTATTTTAAAAGGAAAAATCCATATCCTTCTCAGCTTAGGTTCACTTTAAAAAAAAACGGAGGCTGCACCCGAATTCACTACCTGCAATAGATGTGCAGAGCTCCACAAAGTGGACAAAATTACACAACTTGCATTCAAAACAAGTCTTCATTTCAGTTGCAGCCTACGAGCGCTGTCATTTGTTTGATGTTTGTTTCAAGAAATGTGTATAACTTTTTATGATTAGCAGCATTAGGAACAGAATTATGTTTTTGTTGTTAGTCTAGCAGTAGGTCTTCCCCGGGAAAGCCCGTCATCACCGTGGGGAAGACTAGTAGGGAATAATTTATGCACATATTATTTATACTGAGGCTAACGCCCTCCTTTGCTGTACCTGTTTTTAATGCAAGTTGTGTAACTTTGTCCACTTTGTGGAGCTCTGCACATCTATTGCAGGTAGTCAATTTGGGTGCAGCCTCTGTTTGGAAGCGCTGCCAATTTCTCCTGCTGTACAAAACTCATGTAAGTATACTTAAGGCTAGCTGCATCCATGTGCATCAATTTGCATTCAAATGTTAGATTAGGGACTAGAACATAATTTGCATCTGATTTGCATTCAAGGCATGTATTTAGCCCCTGTGGGGCTTTGAATTCCTCTGTTGGTCTTCCTTTCAGTTGCAGCCTATGAGCGCTGTCACTTGTTTGATGTCTGTAAAAAAAAACAAGCGTACCGCAGCTGATGCCCAGTGGGATAGCAATAGGGGTGCAGAGGTTGGACCCTCTGAAAGTGGATATCCAGCTAAAAACATTTTTTGATTACAGCGGTCCATATGCAGTGTCTTCTACCCTGAAGCCTCCCCCGAAGCCCCTGAATCAGCCTGCTTCCTTTGCATAGCCCCACCCATGAATAAAAACACCATTCAATTTTCTTTATCGAGATAGAGAAATCTGAATGGTGTTTTTCTTCATGGGTGGGGCTATGCATAGGAAGCAGGCTGATTCAGGGGCTTTGGGGTGGCTTTAGGGGAGAAGACACTGCAGGTAATTATATACCTTACCGGAGGACCGCTGAAATCTACGTTGTTGTCCAGTTTCAAAGTAAGTAACAAGTCGCAAGAATATCCTGAAAGGTGAATCATGGAAAGATTGTTCATTGCTCATTTCACACACTTTCCTTACCCTTTTACTGCGTTGAATTGAGTTCGCGTCCCATCTTATGGGACACAATGCAACGCATTAAGTATAAAAGGGCCTCAATGGGTACTTAGCTTAGAAGATACCATAGTCCTTTTCAAAATTTAAAAATGGAGGAGGGGACCTGAACATTGCTGCAGCGCAGTTGAGTGCCGTCGATAGAGAGACAGCTCCGCTCACATAGTGCTCAGTCTTCCCCACTTGCTCCTCTCATCTCTGTTTCTATCTGTGTTTATATGATCTTTTATGTACGGGATATTCCACTGAACTGTATGCTTCTTCTTCTCTAATGTACCATCACTAACCCTGTATGTGCCGAAAATAATTCCGGGTACAGCCCCCGTTGTACTTGGCGAAATAAGCTAATTCTTATTCTGAAGCAGGCATGTGTAGGAGGCTCTCCTCCTGCCCACTGCTCCCACCATTCTTCTCTGCCCCCACCCCCCTCCATTATGGTCTTAATTACCCCCAAATCTACTTCCTGGTCAGGAGGGTCAGTGAGCACAGCGCAGGCGGTGCCTGGTGACACACGTTGTTGAACGCACACCTCCGACTATGTAGTTGTGATGAAGTGCGCATGTGCAGAACGCTCCTGGTCAGGGGGGCGTGATCAAGGACGTGCATTGCCAGGCAGCGCCTGACCATTGCTCACCGACCCTCCCGACCCGGAATTAGCTTTGGGGGATGTTAGACCAAAACGGAGCGGGGCGGATGAGTACGCGGGGAGCGGTGGGCTTGAGGAGAGCCTCCTACATTTTGAAAAGGGCTAAGGTATCCCTTAAGAATGTCAATAGAGCAAATAACAAGTGATAATCCACCTGTTTTACTAAGCAGATTCTACATGTGTATATTAGAATCTGCAGAACTGTGATGCTGCCCTCTGGTGGCGACAGACAATGCTTACATATAATTCAGTTTATTTTGTATCTACACTTGCAACAAACAATAAACTGACCAACCATTCTTGGAAGGGAAAGATTTGTCAGACAGGTATAACCTGAGTCTTCCTAAAACTGTGATGAAGAAGACCAGGTTTATTGCGCCTTTCTGTACAGGAAGGTTCTTTACCTTATGAGTATATGTTCAGGAGGACTCTGTTTCTGTATATCTGCAGCTATCCTGTGTCCATCTAAATCATGTTTAAACTCAATCCAACATGAGGAGGATGTATTCTAAGCTACACTCTATACCTTTTATGACCCGTAAATAATTAGGGCCTTTTTCCACTAGTTCTACATCAGTTCTGCATCAGTTTTTCTGCATCCAGAATCCACGTGTAGTGGAAAACAGGCCCTAAAGGGATACTGAGGAAAGTAGAAAGGAAGACTGGGTCTTAACCTGGATTTGTGCAATTATAGCAAAACTTTTATTGTGCCATAGCAGTAAGAAACACAACGTTTCGGCCAGAGGCCTTTATCAAGTAGGCCTTTATCCTAAAGGGATACTGAGCAGGGGTTTAAAAACACAATTTGGACTTACCTCAAGCTTCCTCCAGCCAACCATAGCCTGCAAGGTCCTCTGGCGTCCTCCTGGCTCTTCTCTCGGCCCCTCAGGTGGTTCCAATAATCAGCGACATCCGCCTGAAGCAGGGGCGTAACTAGAACTTACCGAGCCCCCCTGCAAGAATTTGAGCGCCCCCCCGGGTGCCCGCTCAAGGCTGTTTTGGGGGGCAGGTTGGGTCACAGCATGAGGGAAAAGCATGGCCGCACATTGGTGGGCAGGGGGGGGACAGTCCCCCCTCTCCCTCACCTTGGGCTCTTTCTTCAGCGCACTCCCCTCCTGCATCTATCACTGTCAGCAGCGGGAGGCAGGAAGGACACATACCTCCATTCACCGCCAGAGCTGGTGCTTCACACTACTTCCTGCACCCCAAAATGGCCCTGAGCGGGTTCGTAAAGAATCGTTCGGCAATTATAGTTACCTTAAGAGGGAGGTAACTATGCATACCTGCATATGCCTCCACATGCTGCACTTGTATGGGAATGACAGAGATTTGCCTACAATGAGGATGAGGATTAGAAAAAGTGGGAAGAAATTTGACATTGCCAGCTAAAATCTTTGCCAGCAACAGCAATTAACATGTGGCAAAAGTGATGGTAACCATGTCATGGTGCTCTTGCCTTGCAAGCACCTGGGCCCCCTATTGAAGTTTGGGCCCAGGACGCTATGTGCATGGAGTTTGTATGTTCTCCCTATTTATGCATAAGCATGGCTGGATTTCAGGCAAGACCAGAAAGGCCATGGATGGGGGCACCAGGAAGAAAGGGGCGGGCTGGCACACTCATGCAGTCAAGCTGCCAAATGTGAACTACAGCAGTCGGCAAGTGTCTGGGACTCAAGTGATGAAGAGGCAGCAAATGTGGGCAGGTTATTGTCTGTCGTTGGCCGCTCTTCGAGTCCAACTCCGCCCTTCACCCAGCTCCAACCTATCTGAGCGGAAAGCAGTGATTTGGCCCATAAATGGAATACAAATTATAACCATTCAGATCATTTCAGATGTAATCAATCCACAAAACAGTTTTATGAAAGGATTGACAAATTGGTGGTTTGAAGTCGATTAGTTCTGCGCCTGCGCAGTACAGCCCGGAGGACGTCGGATGACGTCAACGCGCACCAATGACACGCATTGTGGAGCGCAGAAGAAGCCCGACCTGGCAGCCGGCCTGGCCACGTCGGGCTCACCACCGGAGACCACCGGGAGCCTGCGGAGCGGCGCCGAGGGCACAGCCTGGCTGCCACGGGCTGGAGGAAGCCCCAGGTAAGTGGATTTGGATATTTATTTTTTTTAAACGCTGCCTGAACCTTCCCTTTAAGGACCAAGCTAATTGAAATCTACGCCCTGTTTTGGTGGTCACCTGGCTGGCAGGGTGTAGATTTCAATTAGCCGCTGCTGCGTGCATCCGCCGTTTCCGTCGCTCCCACCGATCTCGACGCTTAATCCCCACTGTCTGTCACCGCAGCTCACTGGCTCTGCCTGTCTCTATGACAGCAGAGCCCTGTGAGCAGGTCCATAGCCGATTTCATTGGCTCCTGGCGCCCTGTCTTTCAATGTAAGCCACTCCTATTGGCTTACATTGATAGGCAGGGTTAGGAGCCAATGAAAGCGGCTCCTGACCGGCTCACAGGAACTCTGCCTTCATAGAGACAGAGTGGGTGGCCCAGGATCCCGATGTGCGGTGGTTGCGACGGGTATGTGCAGCGATTCATCGTTCTCAGTCGGGATTCCGCCGTTTCTGCAACATCGGTCTCTGGTCCTTAAGGGGGCAGAGACCGCTGGTACTTAAGTGGTTAATAAGCATCTTTATAAACATTGATTAGTGGGACCAATACAAATGTGTGTATGTGGCAGGGGTTTGCTGTTTGTCAGGGGTGGCTGGGGATAGTGGCCTTGGGTGGTAAAAATCTGGCCCTGTGCATGAGTTTCTCCTGGGTACTCAGGGTTCCTCCTTCACCCAAATAAATATGGCAGCCTACTGTCAGGGGCACAACTACAAATTATGGGGCCCCCCAGGAAAACTTTGATGGGGTCCCCAATGTTCACACCCTGTCCAACCCCTGGTGGCCCTCACAGCATTGGAGCCCATCGTGCAAGGGTCATAATACCTAACTGTCACACTTATACAAAGTGCAGCCACAAAAACACCTGATTTTAAAGGGAACCCGAGGTGAGAGGGATATGGAAGCTGCCATATTTAGTTCCTTTTAAACAATACCAGTTGCCTGGCAGGCCTCCTGATCCTGTGTCTCTAATGGCTCTTACACACATCAGACTATAGTCTTTGGACAATGAAAGATCACAGACCAATCTTACCACCCTTCATGTAGTATGAGAGCCATACCTACACAGTCTTTTCTATGGAGCTGAACTCCCCATTAGATAAAAATCTTTGCAAGATGCTGCACACACAGATGCTGTACAGACACAAAAGATCAGTATCTGCAAAAGATCTGTTCCTGCCAAAGATCCGTTCCTGCAAATTGCATTCATAGTCTATGATATCTGCAGATCATCATACACACCTTGTTTAACTGACACTCATCTGCAGATCAGACAATCATCTGCAGATCTGAAAATCCATCCTGGTGGATCTGATCTGCAGATGAATGTCTGTTAAACAAGGTGTGTATGATGATCTGCAGATCTCATAGACTATGCATGCATTTTGCAGGAACGTATCTTTTGCAGATACTGATCTTTTGTGTCTGTACAGCATCTTTGTGTGCAGCATCTTGCAAAGATTTTTGCCTGAAGGGGAGTTCAGCTCCATAGAATAGACTGTGGAGGTATGGCTCTCATACTACATGGAAGGGGGTAAAATTGGTCTGTGATCTTTCATTTTCCAAAGACCATGGTCTGATGTGTGTATGAGCCATAGACCCTAAACAAGCGTGCAGTAGATCAGGTGCTCTCACTCAGCTGACTACTGGATTAGCTGCATGCTGGTTTCTGGAGTTATTAAGACACAACTGCAGCCAAATAGATAAGCAGGGCTGCCAGGCAACTGGTATTGTTTACCAGGGAATGAACATGGCAGCCTCCATATCCCTCTCTCCTCCGGTTCCCTTTAAAGGACACATCCGAGCACTGTAAAAATAAAAAAAAAAATCTACTTACCAGGAGCTTCCTCCAGCCCCTGCCAGCCATCCTGTGCCCTCACCACAGCTCCGCTCACCGCCGGTGGCCCGGGGTCCCCTCCGGAGCAGGATGCCCAATGCGCCAGCGTGAGCGGCTCTGAGTCCCGCTGAAGTCATCCGGACTGTACTTTGGAGGTGCAGTAGTTCTGCCCCTGCGCAGTACAGTCTGGATGATATCAGTGCAACAGGAAGATGGTGACCTGGGGAGGCCGGCATCTGCACCGGAGGGGACCGGGAGCCACCAGAGCTGCGGCGAGGGCACAGGATGGCTGCCTGGGGCTGGAGGAAGCCCGAGGTAAGTGGATTTTTTATTTTTATTGTGCTCGGACCTTCCCTTTAAGGATGGACCCCTTAATTGGTGAGAGTGAAGTAGTATTTGGGGCCCCCTTACAGCTCTGGGCCTGCCTGCAGGCTACTTTTCCTGTAGTCAATCAAAGGAAGAGCTTACTTAACCCATTCCTTCCCAAAGAGCAATGTTAATCTATACAGCCAGCTTCTTACTATCTCTCAGGCCATTGAGAGCTGCATCTCACATTGGAAAAAAACAAGCTAATTTGCTGGAATCTCTAGGGATTTTAAATAAAACGCACAGAGGTAAAAAAGGCGGCCAGGCCCATAAAAAGTGCCACACTCAGTCTCAGTCCAACTTCAGGGACCCAGGTCCATTCAAAGAAAAGAACTTTCCAGCGATCTCTAGTGATGTGTACTGGAAATCAGAGGCTGAAAGTAGCAGAAGTTACCATGTCCCTAGTCAGAGATGCAGTAACACCCCGGCAGTGAACCCAGTCGCCATTGCTAAGCCCCATGCAGTCACTGCATTGCTCTGCAATGCCCGCTCTATAAACAATAAGATAGCCATTATTGCGGACTTTATTCAGACATGCGATTTTTCATGCATCACTGAAACCTGGATTGATGCCAATGCGGGCCCCACATTGGAAGCAACCATCCCATACAATTACTCAGTCCTAAGTGAGGGAAGACGAGACCGCAGAGGAGGGGGTGTAGCAATTTGTGGCAAAACAACTCTGCAGCTCAGGGCCCTGAATGTTGGCTCAACAAAGTCCTTTGAATGTATAGGTGCCCAGATCTCAGCTGGTAAAGGCTTCAAAATTTCAGTGGTTTATCGTCCCCCCGGAGATGCTGACCCTTTCCTACAGGAATTCCCAGAACTTCTGGCCATGCTGGCTCTGTCTTATCCGAGATGGATCATCCTTGGTGACTTCAACATCCGGGCTGATAACACTCAATCACAAGATGCAAATGAACTAATAAATCTCATGGGTGGACTAGGCTTCACACAAGTTGTAAAATCAGCTACCCACAGAGGAGGGCATACGCTAGACTTACTGTTCCACCTCGGAATGGACATTAGTAACATAACAGTAACCCCAGTGGTGTGGTCAGACCATCACATAATACAGTTTACTATTGAACATCACCCCATCAAGCAGCTCCCTAAAGAAACAATCAAAACCCGTCCCCTGAGTAAATTAACACCGGAGAGGATAACTGCCAACCTGGATTTTACAAATCTGCTCCACAGTCAAATGGACCCAAACTCTCTAGTAACCCAGTACAACAACACGCTATATGAAACACTTGACAGTATTGCCCCATGGCGCACCAAATCAGCAACCAAAAAGCAGAAAGCTAATTGGTTTGACAAAACCATCATGGATCTAAAAAAGAAAGGGCGCAGACTAGAAAGACAGTGGCGTAAATCAGGGACTGGGGAGCACAAATCTAGCCTAGTTCAACACCTCAGACAATACCAACAAGCAATAACCAAGAAAAAATCAGACTTTATCTCGCACAAAATATCTACAGCCAACAACAGAGCTGCTCAACTCTTCCACACAGTGGAATCACTCTGCAATCCTTCCTGCCTAAAAGCCCCAACCACATACTCCAGGGAAAGGTGTGAAGAATTCTCTGCCTTCTTCACAAACAAGGTGTCTACCATCCGTGCCAGCATTACACCAACAACATCAATTGACCACTGGACGTTGCATATGCCTACTACCGTACCACCATGGCAAGTCTTTGACACTCTGAGTGTAGAAGATTTTGGAATTCTCATTCAAAGTCTCCGCCCCACTACCTGCGACCTGGATCCTGGCCCAACTGGATCCTTAATGCAGTGCCCAGCACTGTTCAGGCCAGCACTTCACAAAATCACTCAGTGCTCCTTGCAAAGTGGACTTTTCCCAGAAGAACTAAAGAAAGCAATCATAAAACCCCTCCTGAAGAAACCTTCACTAGATCCTGATTCTGTAACCAACTACAGACCTGTGGTGAACTTACCATTCCTATCAAAAGTTATCGAGAAAGCAGTCGCCAACCAGCTAGAAGCCAGGCTTACAGATAACAACATCTTTGATACTTTTCAGTCAGGATTCAGGAAAAGGCACAGCACTGAAACAGCATTAGTCCGAGTAATGAATGATCTACTTACTGCAAGGGACAAGGGTGATTGCTCAATTCTGATTCTTCTTGACTTGTCAGCAGCATTTGATACTGTGGACCATGAAATACTAATCCAGCGACTGAAGAATTACTGTGGCCTAAGGGGTACTGTTCTTAGCTGGTTTCAGACCTTCCTATCTGGCAGGACACAGCAAGTATGTCTGGGCACACACTACTCTAATCCAGTGCCACTTGCCTATGGAGTTCCACAGGGTTCTGTACTATCACCATTACTCTTTGCAGTCTACATGCTCCCACTGGGCAAAATAATCCAGAACTATGGTTTAGGATACCATTGTTATGCAGATGACACACAACTGTATCTGTCCTTCAAGCCTGGCACCCAAGACCCATCAGCATCCATAAATGCGTGTCTAGTGGATTTACAAAATTGGATGAATACCAGCTGGCTGAGGCTGAACTCTGACAAAACAGAGGTGTTGGTGGTAGGTGGTCCACACATGATGGATAAAGTTCAAAACGCTCACCACCTCAAACTAGCAATTGGGGGAGATACTGTACAGTATAAAGACTCTGTGCGAAACCTTGGGGTGATCCTGGATGGAAATCTAAAACTCAGACAGCAGGTATCAGCTGTCGTCAAGTCTTCCTTCTTCCATCTAAGAAATATAGCGAAAATAAAACACCTTATCCCAGCTGAAGACCTACCTGCCCTGGTTCACGCATTTGTATCCTCCCGCCTAGACTACTGCAACGCCCTGTTAATCGGATCTACAGATAAGGTTCTGCGCCCCTTACAGCTAGTACAGAATGCTGCAGCCAGACTCCTAGCCAATGCCCCCCGCAGCTCACACATCACCCCAGTACTGCAAACTCTTCACTGGTTGCCAATAAAATGGAGAATCAATTTTAAGATCTGCCTGCTGACATTCAAGGCTCTACACCACATGGGACCCAAATACATAGCGGATCTATTGGAACTTTATGCCCCTCCACGCACCCTCCGCTCTGCCAACAAGATGAAGCTGGTTATTCCCAGGATACACTTAACATTTGGTGCTCGGGCCTTTTCCTATGCAGCCCCTACTCTATGGAACTCACTTCCACAATCAGTACGGGAGGCTCCTTCTCTGGACAGCTTTAAAAAAAGGCTAAAAACTCACCTCTTTTCCCTAGCCTTTGAGACTGCATAATGCAGGGTCACAGCGCTTTGAGTCCCCAGGGAGAAAAACGCTATATAAATATTATTGTTATTGTTGTTAGTTACGCCTCTGACTACTGTACATATTCCTCTCACTTTGAGTTCCATTTAAACTATTCTCTGCTACACAATATACATCCACTAGATGGCAGAAGATACACATGATGATAGATATCCATAGAAGTAAAATGGACTTCTTCATTAAAAAGACATATAATATGCTGTATGTGATTGATTGGATTTTTTTTTGATGCTTGTGAAATAGACTAGTAATATATAACTTTGTAAATACTGTTCAATATACGATTTATTTAATTAAGGACATTGTACTTTGGATGGCCAAAATGACTGATATTGACTGTTCAGCTGACCATCTGCTGCTCCAACAATATTTCATGTACATGAACGATATTTCTTGCCAGAAAAGCTGACTTGCCTGAATGGACTCTTTATTGACGGTCAGACACTGGAACCTTCTGAGGCCGGCTTCACACTGCAGATTGGCGCCACCCGGGCCACATCGCATGGCCAAAAACAGGCCTTCGGGGATTATGCATTAGTATGCGGTCATCCCAGTCTGGCAGCCAGCCAAGGTAGTGATGTTCACTTCCTGTGGCCGATGCGATAAGTGTATTGCAAAAAATACGCTTCCGTGCATGCGCGACACATAAAACCTTCAGCGGGTCTTCACACTGGCACATGTGGCCATAAACTTGAGTTCCGTTTCACAGTGACACAGAACCCGAGCAGTAATGTAGATCTGTCTGAGCACTGGGGATGCATCGACAATGTCACTTCCGTCGCATCACGCTGTACGCCGTTAGTGTAAAAGTCTCCATAGACTTTCATTTCCCTGCAATGAGGTGCAGTAAAATTACAGCATCGCTCCAGTGTGAAAGGGCCCTCAATAATTTATGGCAATGTTACATTAAGAAGCTATGGCTGCATCACTATAGCTTCAGCGAAGGCTTGTCAGCTGACCCTGGCCTGTAGCTTGTGTATGAACAGCAGAGCCGGGACAAGGTCCTCCAGCACCCAAGGCTGAGACACCAAAGTGTGCCCCCCATCCCTGCCACCCCAGCAGTCAGTGGCGTACCTACTGGGGAAGCAGTCACACACTGATTGCTATTAGACTAAGTGGCGCCCCAGGGCCCCCAACACGTAGGTAGGTATGAGTACGTAGGTGTACAGTGCGTATGTGAGAAGAGCATGGGGACGTGTATAACGCAGGTGTGGTTAAAGTGTGGATAAGTGTACACAGTGCAGTTTCTAGGCTAAAATGCACCCAGGGCGAGGGTGTAAAAATTGCGCCCCCCCGGAGCAAGGTATGGGTGCCCGCAGTATAGGCTAGCCAGGTCTAGTTTCACTTAGTATAGGTAGCCAAGAATAGGTACCTCAGTATAGGTAGCCAGGCATAGGTGAGCCAGTATAGTTGCCCCCGCTATAGGTTAGCCAGGTAGGTGCCTCCAGTATAGGTAGCCAGTATAGTTGCCCCCAGTATAGGTTAGATAGGCAGGCGCCCCCGGTATAAGTTAGATAGGTAGGTGCCCCAGTACAGGTTAGCTAGGTGGGTGCCTCTAATATAGGTAGCCAGAATAGTTGCCCCCAGCATAGGTTAGAAAGGTAGGTGCCCCCAGTATAGGTCATTTAGGTAGGTGTCTCCAATATAGGTAGCCAGTATAGTTGTCACCTGTATAGGCTAGCTAGGTAGGTAGGTGCCCCCAATACAGGTTAGATAAGTGCCCCCAGTATAGGTTAGATAAGTAGCTGCCCCCCCCCCAGTATAGGTTAGATAGGTAGCTGCCCCCCAGTATAGGTTAGATAGGTAGGTTCCCCTCAGTATACGTTAGATAGGTAGGTGCCCCCCAGTATAGGTTAGATTAGGTAGCTGCCCCCCCCCCCCCTTCCAGTATAGGCTAGATTAGACAGGTGCCCCCCAGTATAGGTTAGATAGGTAGCTGCCCCCCAGTATAGGTTAGATTAGGTAGCTGCCCCCCCCCTTCCAGTATAGGCTAGATTAGACAGGTGCCCCCCAGTATAGGTTAGATAGGTAGCTGCCCCCCAGCATAGGTTAGATTAGGTAGGTGCCCCCCAGTATAGGTTAGATAGGTAGCTGCCCCCCAGTGTAGGTTAGATAGGTAGCTGCCCCCCAGTGTAGGTTAGATTAGGTAGGTGCCCCCCAGTATAGGTTAGATAGGTAGTTGCCCCCCAGTATAGGTTAGATAGGTAGTTGCCCCCCAGTGTAGGTTAGATTAGGTAAGTGCCCCCCAGTATAGGTTAGATTAGGTAGCTGCCCCCCAGCGTAGGTTAGATTAGGTAGGTGCCCCCCAGGATAGGTTAGATAGGTAGCTGCCCCCCAGCGTAGGTTAGATTAGGTAGGTGCCCCCCAGTATAGGTTAGATAGGTAGCTGCCCCCCCAGCGTAGATTAGATTAGGTAGGTGCCCCCCAGAATAGGTTAGATAGGTAGCTGCCCCCCAGCGTAGGTTAGATTAGGTAGGTGCCCCCCAGGATAGGTTAGATAGGTAGCTGCCCCCCAGCGTAGGTTAGATTAGGTAGGTGCCCCCCAGCGTAGGTTAGATTAGGTAGGTGCCCCCCAGGATAGGTTAGATAGGTAGCTGCCCCCCAGCGTAGGTTAGATTAGGTAGGTGCCCCCCAGGATAGGTTAGATAGGTAGCTGTCCCCCAGCGTAGGTTAGATTAGGTAGGTGCCCCCCAGGATAGGTTAGATAGGTAGCTGCCCCCCAGCGTAGGTTAGATTAGGTAGGTGCCCCCCAGTATAGGTTAGATAGGTAGCTGCCCCCCAGCGTAGATTAGATTAGGTAGGTGCCCCCCAGGATAGGTTAGATAGGTAGCTGCCCCCCAGCGTAGGTTAGATTAGGTAGGTGCCCCCCAGGATAGGTTAGATAGGTAGCTGCCCCCCAGCCTAGGTTAGATTAGGTAGGTGCCCCCCAGCGTAGGTTAGATTAGGTAGGTGCCCCCCAGGATAGGTTAGATAGGTAGCTGCCCCCCAGCGTAGGTTAGATTAGGTAGGTGCCCCCCAGGATAGGTTAGATAGGTAGCTGTCCCCCAGCGTAGGTTAGATTAGGTAGGTGCCCCCCAGGATAGGTTAGATAGGTAGCTGCCCTACAGCGTAGGTTAGATTAGGTAGGTGCCCCCCAGCGTAGGTTAGATTAGGTAGGTGCCCCCCAGGATAGGTTAGATAGGTAGCTGCCCCCCAGCGTAGGTTAGATTAGGTAGGTGCCCCCCAGGATAGGTTAGATAGGTAGCTGTCCCCCAGCGTAGGTTAGATTAGGTAGGTGCCCCCCAGGATAGGTTAGATAGGTAGCTGCCCCCCAGTGTAGGTTAGATTAGGTAGGTGCCCCCCAGCGTAGATTAGATTAGGTAGGTGCCCCCCAGGATAGGTTAGATAGGTAGCTGCCCCCCAGCGTAGGTTAGATTAGGTAGGTGCCCCCCAGGATAGGTTAGATAGGTAGCTGCCCCCCAGCGTAGGTTAGATAGGTAGCTGCCCCCCAGCGTAGATTAGGTAGGTGCCCCCCAGGATAGGTTAGATAGGTAGCTGCCCCCCAGCGTAGGTTAGATTAGGTAGGTGCCCCCCAGGATAGGTTAGATAGGTAGCTGCCCCCCAGCATAGGTTAGATTAGGTAGGTGCCCCCCAGCGTAGGTTAGATTAGGTAGGTGCCCCCCAGGATAGGTTAGATAGGTAGCTGCCCCCCAGCGTAGGTTAGATTAGGTAGGTGCCCCCCAGGATAGGTTAGATAGGTAGCTGCCCCCCAGCGTAGGTTAGATTAGGTAGGTGCCCCCCCAGGATAGGTTAGATAGGTAGCTGTCCCCCATAATGGAGGGGGGAAGCACCGTAGCCGCGGGGAGGGCAACCCGACCTCCCTCTCCCGGGCCGCCCTCGGTGCTCCCCCCTCAGATGTATAGTGAGCAGCAGCAGCCAGGGAGGGAGCGCCGTATACAACATACCTCCCTGCGTTCCAAGCGCTGCTCTCTCGCCGCCGGTCTTCTTCTCTCTGCATACACGCTTATACACACGCTGCTTCCTGTTTAGCCGGAAGCAGCGTATGTATACGCGTGTAGGCAAATGGGAGAAGACCGGCGACGAGAGAGCAGCGCTTGGAGCCAGGGAGGTGAGTTGTATACGGCGCTCCCTCCCTGGCTGCTGCTGCTCACTATACATCTGAGGAGGGAGCACGGAGGGCGGCCCGGGAGAGGGAGGAGAGGTCGGGTTGCCCTCCCCGCGGCTACGGTGCTTCCCCCCTCCATTACAGCGCCCCCCTCCCAACAGCGCCCCGGGCGGTGGCACGCCCCGCACGGGGCTAGAAACGGGCATGAGTGTACAGCAGGCCTGTGGACGGAGGATAGCAAGGGCTTGTTTCCATTGCATGCAGATTCACATTGTGGAAATCTGCATAAGAAATGAGAGCAATGCAACTCAATGGCATAGTTTTTATTGAAAGCATATTTTACATGCAGTTTTGACCCCCCATCCAAGAAAAAAAAAAAAAAAAAAAAAAAGGACTACCTGCTGTACTTTTTCGCACTATGGACTATTCCTTACCTAAATGATCACTTTTTTTTTTGCGAAAATCCACGTGCGTTTTATAACCTTTCCCATCAGGCATGCTTGTTCCCGTTTCCTGTTTATGTCTCAAATGAGTTGCTATGGAGATTTTACAATGCATGCAAAAATTTGCATTTAAACGACAGATAGAAACATAGGTTTTGACAAATCAGCATGAAAAATGCATGTAGGCACACATACTCAAATTTCATGTTATCAGACAGCTCTTGCCAGGGGAAGCAGGCCCTAAGTGTCAGTGAACACGGTACGAGTGGAGCAGATCATGGGTATATGATCAGCAAGCACGTGGGTAGAACATGGGTACATGTAGTGGACATGAGTAGCAGAGTGTGGGAGTGTGTACAACATACAGATGTGTGTATGGTGCATAAGCACAGTTCACATGTGTAGCATATGTGCATAGGGACTGTTTACAACCATAGGAACAGGCAGAGTTTGTGTGGCAGCAGTGGCATACCTAGGGAATTTGACACCCGGTGCTCACCATTTACAGATGGGAGGGTTGATGAGTTGGGGTACCAAGCGTGTTGCTGCAAATTTTGGGGAACTTTTGGAGAAAAGGAGTTGTCAGGATGTGGATGGAGCTAACCTTTATGAAACTCTGTGCTCTATAGAGTGCTGCAGAAGATGTCAGTGCTATATAAATGCATAATAATAATAATAATATTGTGGGACATAAGAGGACATAAGACTATGACAGTGGTATGATTAGATTGTGAGCTCCTCTGAGGACAGTCATAAAAGGGAGACATACGAAAGAGGGGGATGCATAGGAGGAGGGGGGGGGGGGGGTGGTAAAGAGGTTGAGACATAAGACAGAGAGCCTGGTGGGCGAGGAGAAATGGCAGGAAGACCTCTCATCAGCACTGCAGACATCACCAGTGCTGTTTCACGTGGACATGCTGTTAAAATAAGCCACTGAAATCTGAAAAGAGGAAAGGGTCATGGGGAAGACAACAAGGTGGTAAGCTGGTAAGAGATAAGATTACCTGCAATCAAGCTAATGTAAATTGCCTGGAGCTTGCTTATCTGCTTACTACATAAGTTGGCTGTCAGCACCTGTATCACTGGCTTCTACAACAGCAGACTGCCCTGCATTATTGATTAATTACTCTGATCAGGATAAATCATCAATAGTCCAGGGCACTCTGGTATTACAGAAGCCAGTGCACATGGCTACTGATGAGTGGCAACTTCTGAAGCACTAAACACATCCTGGGACCTCTCCCTGCTAATGTCCCAGCTGCAGCACAGCAATCATTCTCTCTACTCATCCTGCTGCTCTGCACATTCACTCAAGCCTCATTCACACCTAAAATCGAAACCGTTTTTGTGGGTGTTTTTCTCCCCTCCCGACACTACACTGCACGCTGCGTTTCTGGTAAAAGCGCTTTTCTAACGCTTTTCCAGAGCAGTTTTGTAATTCCCTCCCTGACGCAAGTCAGGACATGAACTCTTTGACCCAGAAAATAATAAATACAATGTGTTTATTCTAAAAAATGTGAACGCAAACACCGCATAAAGCGGTTTTGTGAGCATTTAGCGCTCTTCCTATAACTTCCATTATAGCAAAAATGCCCCAAAAATGGTCCAGGCACCGCTTTGCTGAATGCACAGCACACGAACAGTGCTGATATGAACCTTCTCATAGAGATTCATTGCACACGCGTTTTGTGCGCGATTTTAAAAATCGCCTGCGCTTGAAAAAAGTCCGGGAAACGCCCCTAGTGTGAACGAGCCCTCACTGCAGGTAACAGGTTGTGTGTAGAGAGCGAGGAGACACCTTGCCCGCGGGACAGGAAGGGGGAGGGGTGCTACATCTAGTGCAGGAAGTAGAACAATCCCCTGCACTGCCTGCTGCTATTTTCCTGAATGTTGCCCAAACTATGAAACAAGGCCCCAGGTGGAAGAACACAGTGGCTGAGCACCAAAGCGGCACCCCCAGCCAAGGCTACACCCAGTGCTGTGACCACCTGCAGCCTTGTGGTAGGTACGTCACTGTGTGGCAGTAGCAGCTGCCATGTCTGTGCATATCCGGGGACACAGTGTTGACTTCAGCTTTTAGCAAGTACTCTGAAAGCTATATCTTAAAGAGTAACTTTAACCAAGGATTGAACTTCATATCAGTCAGTAGCTGATACCCCCTTTCCTTCGAGAAATCTTTACCTTTTCTTGAACAGATCATCAGGGGGGTCTGTATGGCTGATATTGTGGTGAAACCGCTCCCTCAGTGTGATGTAATGATCATAGTCCTGACAGTTTGCTGTCTGTGAACCTCATTGAATTGCGGAAAATAACAGCTTTTTCCAACTGCCAAGCAATATCTTTCTCTGTGCATAGAACTCTCAGTAACAAACATTCCGTACAGATCACCTGGCAGAACTAAAGATGCTACCACCAGTGATACATTTTAGAATGTAAATCAGGGGGAGGAAAGATTTTAAAGGGCAACTGAAGCCAAAGGGATATGGAGGCTGCCATATTTATTTCCTTTTAATTGCAATACCAGTTGCATGGCTGTCCTGCTAATCCTCTACTTTTAGCCATAAACCATGAACAAGCATGCAGCAGATTAGGTGTTTCTGACATTATTGTCAGATCTGAAAGATTAGCTGCATGCTAGTTTCTGGCATTATTCAGACACTACTGCATCCTGATAGACCAGCAGGACTGCCAGGCAACTGGCATTGTATAAAAGGAAATAAATATGGCAGCCTCTCTATGGGGAGGATTGTGACTGCGCATGAAGTCGGTGATGTCATGACGTCATGTGCGATCCTCCCCATAGAGAAGACTGGAGTTGTGCGGGGAGGTTACGCTGACCGCTGGAACCAGGCTGGGTAATGTATAAGCGGCTGCATCGGGGGGATCGGAGGCAATCGGGTGGTGCTGGCAACCTATACTAGCCAGCCTAGTGCTAGCTAAACCTTTTGCAGGCATTAAATCTATTAGATTCATCCTGGAGACTCTGAGGCTGCAAAACCTCCTGAGCAGCGTAACGCTCAGGTTGTTAAGGCACCTATCAGAACTTTCTGATTTTCTTGATTTTCAACTTCAAAATTCTGCATTCAGTCTGAGGAAAAGTTGTCTCTTCTGAAGGAGCATTTAGTCAGTGGAATTTGCTCTTTATAGCTCTCCATTCCTCATTACCTTGCAAACCTGCACTGTCAACGTCCTCAGAGGATATGGGCAGAGTGAGCTGGTGGTAAAAGTATCCTGTCTGCAAGTATCCCGTGACGTCAGCCTGTCCGTGACACGGATCGCCAGCCTATGCTGATATCAGTATTTCTATAAATAGAGCCAGGTCTGGGAACAGCGCTGAGCAGAGTCAGGCCAAAGACAAGGTTAGGTATCTGATGCTCCATTCTGCATCAACTTCAACTTCCCCACCTCAATACAATAATTAAACATTTTCTGCTTCTGTGGGGAGAACTAAAGGTAGTCCTTTACACAGTCCACAGAGGTGGCGCGCTACTCAGATCTGGAAAACTATATGCACGAAAGTCCAAACAGTCTTTACATGTAAAAACACTTTTTTCTTCCATATACTGGATTACTTCTTGACAGTGACTCTGAGCCTCCACCACACCCTTTAGTGCCAAACTCACTGTTCACTAAGATCCCCTGGTGGGTCTAATGTAGCCTTGTGACCGTTACCGGGTCATCCCCCACCTCTCTGGCAATATCCTGGATCACTTCAATAAACTTCCTTATCTTCCCTTTAATCAGCAATATGTATTAGAGATGCGAAGTTCGGATCTTTTCAATGATCCGGATGATTCGAATCGGATCATTGAAAAGATCCGAATCTCGGATCATTTTACAAGGGAAGCATTCAGGGGTGAAATGACGAGCAGGACAGGAGAAGGGGACGGGGGTGGACACACAGAGAAGGGGAGAAGATGGACAGAGGGCAGGGAGTGGACAGAGAAGGGAGGAGGGACGAGCAGAGAGCAGAAATGTTTGTTTGCACACAATACCCACATGCTGCAATCATATGCTTTACATATATTTCACCTATATGTTCATCTGTATACTCCCAACTCCCATTCCCCAAAGCATTCCCAGAAGTAAAGTACAGCTGTTTAGAGCAGTGCAGGAGGATCAAACTCCACAGCAATCACAGTGCCTGCCCTGTCCTAGCCCAGCATGCTGCCTGTAACATTACTGAGCTGTGCCAAAAGTTTCCAATGTGTTTACTGTGCACAACTACGGAACAGACAGCCTATAATGAGCAGCACATTTCAGCCAGTATGTGTGCTCTACACATATCTGGCAGTGGCACCCATGTCCAGTGGCGTAGCTACAAACCTCTGGGCCCCGATGCGGAATCTGGATGTGGGCCCCCCCCCCCCCCCCCGGCAACAACAGCCCCCCCTCCCCCGACAACACCCGACGGATGCACACACATATCAAAATTCCTATAGCCAGCTATAGGTACCCCCAGTATAGGTAGTCAGGCATAGGTAAGCCAGTATAGTTGCCCCCGGTATAGGTGAGATAGGCAGGCGCCGCCGGTATAAGTTAGATAGATAGGTGCCCCCAGTACAGGTTAGCTAGGTGGGTGCCTCTAATATAGGTAGCCAGAATAGTTGCCCCCAGCGTAGGTTAGATAGGTAGGTGCCCCCAGTATAGGTTAGTTAGGTAGGTGCCTCCAATATAGGTAGCCAGTTTAGTTGCCACCTGTATAGGCTAGCTAGGTGCCCCCAATACAGGTTAGATAAGTAAGTGCCCCCAGTATAGGTTAGATAGGTAGGTGCCCCCAGTATAAATTAGATTAGGTCGGTGCCCCCTAGTATAGGTTAGATTAGGTAGCTGCCCCCCAGTATAGGTTAGATTAGGTAGCTGCCCCCCAGTATAGGTTAGATTAGGTAGCTGCCCCCCAGGATAGATTAGGTAGCTGCCCCCAGGATAGATTAGGTAGGTGCCCCCCAGTATAGGTTAGATGAGGTAGCTGCCCCCCAGGATAGATTAGGTAGCTTCCCCCCAGGATAGATTAGGTAGCTGCCCCCCAGGATAGATTAGGTAGCTGCCCCCCAGGATAGATTAGATAGCTGCCCCCCAGGATTAGGTTAGAATAGGTAGGTGCCCCCCAGGATAGATTAGGTAGCTGCCCCCCAGGATTAGGTTAGATTAGGTAGCTGCCCCCCAGGATAGATTAGGTAGCTGCCCCCCAGGATTAGGTTAGATTAGGTAGCTGCCCCCCAGGATAGATTAGGTAGCTGCCCCCAGGATAGATTAGGTAGGTGCCTCCCAGTATAGGTTAGATTAGGTAGCTGCCCCCCAGAATAGATTAGGTAGCTGCCCCCCAGGATAGATTAGGTAGGTGCCCCCCAGTATAGGTTAGATTAGGTAGCTGCCCCCCAGGATTAGGTTAGATTAGGTAGGTGCCCCCCAGGATAGATTAGGTAGCTGCCCCCAGGATAGATTAGGTAGGTGCCCCCCAGTATAGGTTAGATTAGGTAGCTGCCCCCCAGGATTAGGTTAGATTAGGTAGCTGCCCCCCAGGATAGATTAGGTAGCTGCCCCCAGGATAGATTAGGTAGGTGCCTCCCAGTATAGGTTAGATTAGGTAGCTGCCCCCCAGAATAGATTAGGTAGCTGCCCCCCAGGATAGATTAGGTAGGTGCCCCCCAGTATAGGTTAGATTAGGTAGCTGCCCCCCAGGATTAGGTTAGATTAGGTAGGTGCCCCCCAGGATAGATTAGGTAGCTGCCCCCAGGATAGATTAGGTAGGTGCCCCCCAGTATAGGTTAGATTAGGTAGCTGCCCCCCAGGATTAGGTTAGATTAGGTAGGTGCCCCCCAGGATAGATTAGGTAGCTGCCCCCCAGTATAGGTTAGATTAGGTAGGTGCCCCCCAGGATAGATTAGGTAGCTGCCCCCCAGGATAGATTAGGTAGCTGCCCGTCCCCATAATGGAGGGGGGGGGGGCGCAGCCGCGGGGAGGGCAGCCCGACCTCTCCCTCCCTTCCTCTCCCCGGGCCCCCCCCTCAGATGCAGAGTAAGCGGCTAACGGAAGCGCTATAGGCAGAACTCACCTCCGTCCCTGGTTCCAATCGCCGCTGATCTCCTCTCTGGCTGGCTCTGCATAGATGCTTACACACGCAGCTTCCTGTTTAGCCGGAAGCTGCGTGTGTAACAACATCTATGCAGAGCCAGCCAGAGAGGAGATCAGCGGCGAGTGGAACGCAGGGAGGTGAGTTCTGCCTATAGCGCTTCCGTTAGCCGCTTACTCTGCATCTGAGGGGGGGGGCCCGGGGAGAGGTAGGGAGGAAGAGGTCGGGCTGCCCTCCCCGCGGCTGCGGCTCCCTCCTACCAGCGCGAACGGGCGCATGGCCCTCCAAACGGAGATGGGCCCCCCGGGCCCCTCCCCCGCCTCCTCAGGAGCCGGGCCCAGTCGCCAAGGCGACCGCTGCGACCACGGGCCCTACGCCCTTGCCCATGTCCCCTCTCTCTCATCTACCTGTGGCTGTGCAAGGCTGCCTCTCCTTCAACAGAGCGATCCATCTCTGCTCTGCTTCCAGGACCCCGCTGCCCACTGAGAGGGGGGTGTGTGTCACTCCTGGCCCCGCCCCCTTTGCGATCCGAATCACTTATTTTGATGATTCGGATGATTCGACTCACAAAATAGATTCGGATCAAGATCCGAATCGTTCATGATCCGGACAACACTAATATGTATCCAAAAGCTCAACAAAAAGGCCTCTCAATGTAAAAACCATCTCACATTTATTAAAATATAGTATTGCACTCAGATGTTCCCAAATGTTAAAATCGTATAGAGTTTTTGCTTCAGTGCGGGCTCTCTCCAGCTTTATTGGCCGCTGGCAGGCTGGTCCTTGTTGTCCCAGTACGTTCTGCTGTTTTTGTGTGCACTTCACCCGGCTTCACCTCATGTGGGAGAAGTGCGCATGAATGGCGGAACGTAGTGGGACAACTTACCTCAGAAGTGGAAAGGCGATCTACCAATATTTCAAATGTTATGCTTACCCCCTCTCTCCCCGATAGGTAGCCAGGCATAGGTGCCCCCAGTATAGGTAGCTAAGCATAGGTGCCTACAGTATAGGTAACTAGGTATAGGTGCCTCCAGTATAGGTTAGCTAGGTATAGGTGCCTCCAGTATAGGTTAGCTAGGTATAGGTGCGTCCAGTTTAGTTTAGCTAGGTATAGGTGCCTCCAGGATAGGTTAGCTAGGTATAGGTGCCTCCAGTATAGGTTAGCTAGGTATAGGTGCGTCCAGTTTAGTTTAGCTAGGTATAGGTGCCTCCAGTATAGGTTAGCTAAGTAAAGGTGCCTTCAGTATAGGTTAGATTAGATAGGTTAGACCAGACAACAGGACCGGGGGAGGGGTGGATCTGCTCCTCTCCCCATCCTGCACCTTCCGTGTCCTCACACCACCTACCTCTCTACAATTCACATAATTTGAGGCCCACACCATCCGCCTCTACCACCCCCTCCCTACCATTGTTGCGGTCTTATACCGCCCTCCGGGCTCCACCCCACAATTTCTCGATTACCTTGCCTCCTGGCTCCCTCACATCCTCTCCTCTGACCTCCCCACCATCATCCTTGGGGATTTCAATATTCCCATCGATAAAGCCCAGAGCTCCACTGTGACCCGACTACTCACCATTGCCAACTCATTTGGATTAGTACAACACGCCAACACCCCCACTCACACTGCAGGTCACACTCTCGACCTTATATTCACTAAATCCACCACCATTGCAGACCTTGACATGGCACCCTTTCCACCCTCAGACCATCACCTTCTCACCTTCAACCTTCTCACGGAAGGCACCTCCAAATTAGCCACCCACCCACCTGGTCGATGGCAGCGAGACCTACGCAAGCTCAACCCTAGTGTCCTTGCTGACCCCCTCCATGCCCTCTCCTCCACTCTCCCCACCCTAACCTGTCCTAATCTTGCTGCAGCTCAGTATCGCCAAACTCTCTCATCAGCCTTAGAGAAAGCTGCTCCACCAATATTTCGCCGCAACCGACCCCCTAACCCCCAGCCCTGGCGCACTACCCATACTCGCATCCTCCAGAGGAAAACACGCGCCACTGAACGGAAATGGAGAAAAACTAGACTTAACCAGGATTTCCTACAGTACAAGACCAACCTGCTGCAGTTCCACACTGCCCTTGCTCATGCGAAGCAGGAATACTTTACCAAGCTCATCGGAGCACAAGCTTCCAACCCCCGGCGTCTTTTTGCCACCTTAAACTCCCTGCTTAAACCCCCCCCCCACCCCCACCCTCCGTTTCCTCCCTCTCTGCCACAGATTTAGCCACCCACTTCACCAACAAAATTGTCTCCATCCGCCAGGAAATATCCAATCTCCAATCTTCACCTCCCACCCCCTCCCAACCAGCTGCTCCTCCACCCTATCTTCCCCTCACATCCTTCACTCCTACTACCACTGAGGAAGTCAACCACCTACTGCAGACTTCCCATACCACTACTTCCCCCCTTGACCCCATCCCTTCTGATTTACTTCAGCCTCACTTCACGGAATTGGCCCCAGTCCTCACTACCCTGTTCAACCTCTCCCTATCCACAGGCACCTTCCCCACAGACTTCAAGCAGGCCACTGTACTACCCCTGCTCAAGAAACCCTCACTCGACCCCTCGCTACCCTCCAACTACCGTCCTATCTCCCTCCTCCCCTTTGCCTCAAAACTCCTTGAGCGTCTGGTTCACAAACGCCTGACCCAGTACCTCAATGCCAACTCACTGTTAGACCCACTCCAATCTGGATTTCGGCCTGCCCACTCAACCGAAACTGCTCTCACCAAAGTGGTCAACGACCTTGCCTTAGCTAAAGCTGAAGGTAAATACACCATTCTCCTCCTCCTTGACCTGTCAGCAGCTTTTGACACAGTAGATCATCCCCTACTCCTCCAGTCCCTCCAGTCCTTGGGCATTCACGATCTCGCCCTGTCCTGGCTTTCATCCTACTCCAACCGCTCCCTCACGACCGCCTTCAATGAGTCCTCCTCCACCCCCAACCACCTCTCGGTGGGAGTCCCCCAAGGTTCGGTCCTTGGCCCCCTACTGTTCACCCTATACACATCCTCCATTGGCAAGGTTATCTCCTCCATGGGTTTTAACTATCATCTGTATGCAGATGACACCCAGATCTACCTCCGCACCCCTGACATATCCACCACTACCATGGACAAGGTCTCCTCCTGCCTATCAGCCATCTCCTCCTGGATGTCCGCTAGGTTCCTGAAACTAAATCTAGACAAAACAGAATTTATGATCTTCCCACCCCGGCCATCCACGAACCTCCCAGATGTGCATGTCACTGTTAACCACACTACCATTCGCCCTACCTCTCAAGCCCGCTGTCTGGGTGTCACCCTGGACTCCGCACTCTCCTTCACTTCCCACATCCAAAACCTCACAAAGTCCTGCAACTTCCACCTTCGTAACATCTGTAAGATTCGCCCTTTCCTGACCTCTGCCACCACCAAACTCCTCATCCATGCCCTCATAATTTCCCGCCTTGACTACTGCAATGCCCTGCTGTCTGGTCTCCCTATGACCCGAACAGCCCCACTGCAGTCCATCATGAATGCGGCAGCCAGAATTATCCACTGCTCCCATCGCTCCACCACGGCAGATCCCCTCCTAGAATCCCTCCACTGGCTTCCTATCCAGTCCAGAATCAGATTCAAGATACTGTGTCTGACCTACAAATCTGTCCACAAAACCTGTCCAACCTACATTTCCGATCTTACTCAGAGGTACACACCTAGCCGCTCACTCCGCTCTTCCAATGAACTTCGCCTAACCGCCCCCCGCATCACCCAGTCCCATGCACGCCTCCAGGACTTCTCAAGAGCTGTTCCAACACTATGGAACTCCCTACCTCCACCCATTAGGGCAGCCCCCTCCTTCAACATCTTCAAGAAAGCCCTCAAAACTCACCTTTTCACTCTGGCCTACCACCCCTCACAAGTGCTCTAAACCTACAGCTGAACTCTGGTCCCCTACCATTCGTGTCCTTACCTCTCCCTCTAGATTGTAAGCCTTTAGGCAGGGTCCTCCTCCTTTTGTGTCCTACCTGATCTTGCACCTCCATTACTGTGCACCCATGCTATGCATCTGAGTGAACCTAACTTGCCTAATCTCCATACTCCATCCAGGGACTGACTAAGCATTACCTGGTACTCATACTATGGTGTGTGATCTGGTTTTCTTGTATTTCTGTATTGTCATATTGCTGTATGTCACCCCTAAATATTGTCTGTAACCTAAATTAATGTTCAGCGCTGCGTAATATGTTGGCGCTTTATAAATACAATAAATAAATAAATAATAAATAAATAATAGGTGCTTTAGATTAGGTAGCTAGTATAGGGGCCTTCAGTATAGGTTAGCTAAGTATAGGTGCCTTTAGTATAGGTAGCTAGGTATAGGTGCCCGGGTACTAGTTATCACTTACCTCCCTCCAGCTCCAGCGGTGGTGTCTGTGGCAGGTCCTGGTCTCCACTCCTTCAGCCGCAGCTGCCTGGAAGGCAGATGTGCAATCCGACGGGTTGAGGAAGCGCTCCGGCAGGCAGCGTAAGTGCAGGTATAAGAACGAAAGCGTTGCGTCCAGCCATGACACTGTTTCATGGCAGAGCCAGCCTCTCAGCCACGCCTCTCTCCTCCCCTGATTGGCCGCAGTCGAGACCAGCGGCCAGCAGCAGAATCTGATGTGACGCGACTAAGTGGCCGCGTTCTACAGCTGCTGGACGCTCAATTTAATGGGACGTGGCCATGAGGCCGCGTTCTACCAAGCAGGTGGTCGTGTTCTACCGGTAGATCGCGATCTACCTATTGGGCAGCCCTGCTCTAGGGAGTCCAAAGGCTCCCCCTATCCTCCTTGACCCCACCGATCAAGACTTAGGCTGATATAAATACACAGTGTAATATGCCACAAGCAGTATTAGTTTCTAAACATCAGTGACTAGATAAAGGTGACTTAGCGAGCGGTCAATCATAATTCTTCAGCAGTAAAGCTGGCTATTAATAGCGAATGGAAAACGACATTGTCATCTGAATCTCCAGCATTAGTTCAGAGGACTAAACCTTCCATGCAGCTATACAGCCTTATGTGGAATAATCCTGTGATGGGCCTATTGTTTGATTCTAAAAATGGGTGTACAAACCACAGTCACAACGAGCAACATTGAAAAAAATAAAGTACAAAAATATGCTTTTAGATGTTGGGTCAACTTTTAACCATCTCAGACTGAAGCAGTTAAAAGAGACTTAAACACATGTGAATATGAATGGTTTGTTAAGCGACATGACTGCATGATTTTCGTTTTTGAAATCTTATCCTTAGAAATTCCTGCTTGTGGGGATATGGAAGTGTTGATCATCATGGCGATCACTGGTCAGCAATGTGGAAGTGGCGGGGACGCAGACTGAAGCAAAATCATATGTTGAATACTCCCCTGACGATGGATCAGGGAACCTCACAGCATCATCCTGCCCGCAGGCACACACAACGTCATGTGACAGCACATGTTGGGCACGAACCAGAGTGCAAATGATCACGGCACTTTGCACAGGAGTCGCCGAGGATCTTAAAGATCCCATCTGCTGTGACTGTTGTTGTCCTTTGTACGCCACACAGCGTCCTTCACCTAATCGTGCACTCAAGTCGCTCAAAAAATCATCAGGAGAACCGCGAGCTGGGTGCGAGCCTTTAGCAAATGTTTGAACATGTCCCTTGTGACATTCAATACTACTGTCTGGAAAGGCTTAAAGGGAATCTAAACTGAGAAGGGTATGGATTTTTCATTTGAAAATAATACCAGTTGCCTGGCTCCCCTGCTGATCCTGTGTCTCTAATACTTTCAGCCACAGCCCCTGAACAAGTATGCAGATCAGGTGCTCTGACTGAAGTCAGACTGGATTAGCTGCATGCTTGTTTCAGGGTTGTGATTCAGCCACTACTGCAGCTAAAGAGATCAGCAGGACTGCCAGGCAGGCAACTGGTTTTGTTTAAAAGGAAAAATCCATATCCCTCTCAGTTTAGGTTGCCTTTAAGGGAAGGGGTGCTGCATCTGGGGACATACTGTATGTCCCCCCATAGCCCGGAGCAGTGCAGTCATAACCTCTGTAAGAGCTAATGCATACCAAAAATCGCTAGCGTAATCGCAAATGCTAACCGTTTTTAGAAGTGTTTTTTTTTAAGCTATTTCAGGCATGTGCCTAGCAATTTTCTAGTTATGCTTAGGGAGTTTTGGAGCGCTGTGTGTAGAGATTTTTTGTTTTGTACAGTTTAAGCTGGAAGTGAACAGCTTTTGCAAAAAAAAGCTTGGAAAATCGCCGTTATAGCGTTTTTTTAGAGCAATTTTCCACTTTTCCCATACTTAAAGGGACACTGTAGGGGGGTTAGGCGGAAATAAGTTGTAGTTACCCAGGGCTTCTAATGGTCCCCCGCAGGCATCCTGTGCCCGCGCAGCCACTCACTGATGCTCCGGCCCCGCTTCCAGTTCACTTCTGGAATTTCAGACTTTAAAGGCTGAAAACCACTGCGCCTGCGTTGCTGTGTCCTCGCTTCCCCTGATGTCACCAGGAGCGCATGGCGCAGGCACAGACCATACTGGGCCTGCGCAGTACACTCCTGGTGCCATCAGCGGGAGTGAGGACACGGCAACGCAGGCGCAGTGGTTTTAAGACTTTAAAGTCTGAAATTCCAGAAGTGAACCGGCCGGAGCATCGGTGAGTGGCTGCGCGGGCACAGGATGTCTGCGGGGGACCGTTAGAAGCCCTGGGTAAGTTCAACTCATTTTCCCCTGACCCCCCTACAGTGTCCCTTTAACATTGAGGCTGAATCGCCTCCAAAATGCTGCAGGACCCGCATTTGCGTTTGGGAAAAAATCACTTCGCTTTGGTGTGATCATCCTATACTAATACATTTATCAATGCTTTTCAAAGCGCTAGCTTTTTAAAAAGCTCTCAAAAGCGCTCTTGATGTCCATCAACCCTATCCCTTTTTGCTACACTACTGGACAGCAGTAAAGCGTGTTAAAACATTCATACACATCACTATAAAATGTCCCAGAGAACAGAGCAGAGTGTAAAAAAACTATTTCCATGCAGTTTAAAATGTTAATCCCAATGACTTGTAACGCAGTCCTGGAATAATAGTGTAAGCTCAGCCTCTATAAATGGAACAGCTCAGACTACAGACAGTGTACGCAGCGGAGCTCATCTGTAATTTCAGCCGGCAGACAATTGTACTTGCGGAGCATTGTGCTGTGAACCATGGAAGGAACAATCATCAGACACTGGATGGAAACCCCAGTGAGGTACCAGGAGATGTTCGCTGGGAAAGATCTTGAAGACTGCAGATTGGAGCATGCACTGTACGCCCTACCTGGACCTCACTGCTCTGGACAAGCCAAGGAAGAAGATGAAAGAGTACTGGGCAGTAGCACCACAGCTGAAGGCATTGAAACTCTGGAGATCTTGCTGGATGTGGTCCAGTTTAGACCAGAAGACCTCATTATCAGATATTTGAAGGATGGCTCATCGTTAAAGCTGAACACGGCAGAAGAATGGATGAGCATGGATTCATTTCCAGAAGCTTTACAAGAACATACAAGTTGCCACCTGGCATTGGCCTGAAGAACTTGTCTGCTCTCTTCTGCTATGATGGAGTGTTGGCCATTCGTATTCACCAGTGACTGGGATCAGTTTCACCAATAACTTCTCCGATGCCGATTCTTCCATGGTGATTAGGAAACGCTAGGGTTGGTTTACTAAGAGTGGATAAAATAAGTGATCCTGTTGATAGCTGACCTGGACTGAATTGTTTAAAAATATGTCCATTAGGTGGAGAAACTTTGCTACCTGACATGGATTAGATCAGAACATAGTAGGGTCACTCAAAGGTTATTAAATTAGTGGCTGTGCTACTGCAGATTTACAAAGAAGAACTTAGCATCATCACTTCAGGTTATTTGGGATTGCTGTAATAACTTTTCAGAAGAATATCACTTCTCTAGAGGCTGTTATTCTGTCATTAAAGTGAACCTCCAGACTAAAAACCTACTCAGCAGCACTGAAAAGGCTTGGTGTTTCTTTAACAGTTTCGCAGCATCAGAACTTTGTTTTTCTTACCAAAGCCTCATTTTTAGCTGCACAGAAGCTAAGCTCCGCTCCATGAAAGAAAACTGCCTGGGCATTTTTCCCCTGATGCTGTGCAAAGCATGATGGGATTTCTGATGTTGTTGTCCTCTTTGCTTAGCAACTGGGAGGGGTGATCAGGACACAGAACAGTTGGAACTGTGCCTCATGCTCCCTGTCACCTCCTTTCAACCAAAAAGATGGCTTCCCTCATGAAATCACAAACGTTTGCCTGTTCTTTTAAAACAGGGTGGGTAAGATTATATTACCTATCTATTTTAATTAACATAACTAATGTAACTTAAATAGACATTGAAGTCTCCTATAAATCGTGTTTTTATTTTATAAAAAGTATTTAACATTACTGTCCTACCTAAACCGCCGCTGTGCACGAACAAAATCCCCCCTAACTCGCCCTCCCTCTCCCCCGCAAAATCCACGACTTTCTTGGTCGTGGATTTTGCTGCCCTCTACTCTTCCGTGTGAGGCAGAGCTATGAGCTGTAGCCCTGCCTCTACACACGTCTGTCAGCGGCGGATCTCCGCCTCTCCCCCGCCCCTCTTAGTGAAGCAAGACTGAGAGGGGCGGGGGTGAGGCGGCGATCCGGGCTGACAAACGCGCTGAGAGGCAGAGCTGCGGCTCATAGCTCTGCCTCTCACGGAAGCGCTGCCCGCATTGCCCCCCGGGGAGTTAGGGGGGGTTTAGTTAGTGTACAGCGGCGGGGATGCGGCGGTTTAGGAAGGACAGTAACGTTAAACACATTTTTACAATAAAAACTGTATTTTTTTACGAGACTTCAGAGTCTCTTTAATTACAGTATGTTTGTTTAGGCTGAAATTCTTCTTTAGGCTACTTCATTGTAGTTTGTCCCCAGTCTAATAAATGTAATTTGAAGAGTGAAGTACAGGTTTGGTAATTCTACTGAAGATGTCACACATAACATTCTTTGGTTAGGTTTCCATTACTTTTATATGGATTTTAGATATTTTTGTTATTACATTAAAAAAACATCATAGACTAGCCAGGCATCTCAGCTATTGCTAACCAGCAGACTATGGGTAAAAGAACTGGGTACTTCCGTATTATCCCATCTGCAGAGTTTGGCAGTTTTTTGTTAAAGGAACTCTGAGGAGTGCCCAACTTTAAAAGAATACACTTACCTGGGGCTTCTTCCACTGTAGGCGACGAGGTCCCCCGGCATTCTCCTGGCTCCTTTCCTTCAGCCTCCGTTGGCCCGTTATCGCGACACCGGGGCCAGGTGTTGTGCCAGCTCTTCCTAGTTAATGACGCAATGCATCATCACACCAGCTGCTTCGTGTCATCACAACGGCAAGCGTGACAGGTCTGTGCATGCGCAGACCTGTCACGCCGGCCGTGATGACACAAAACGGTTGGCGTGATGACGCATTGTGTCATTAACCAGGAAGAACCGGCCTGACACCCGGCCCGGGTGTTGCCGGGTGATGCCAGTAGCGGGGGCCAGCAGTGGCTGAAGGAGAGGAGCCAGGAGAATGCCGGGGGACCTCGCCGACTGCAGTGAGCTGCAAAAAGCCCCAGTTAAGTGTATTCTTTTAAATTCGGGCACTCCTAGGAGTCCCTTTAAAGATCTGTTTGCTCCTCTACCAAGATCTAACCATTTTTGGAAAGTTGAAAGTCCTGGCTTTCCTTTGCACCAGGTCCTGAGTCGGTGTAATGCTCCATCCTCAAGTTAAAGTCTTTTGAAAGAGGGGTGTCCCCTGCATTTGGCTTGAGAAAGCGTGATTACAGAAGTACCGAACAAAGCTGACATTGATGATCAGCAGCACATCCAGGAGGTCGTCTACTCCTTTCGTAGGGGTTTTATTACAGAGGAAGAAAGAGCAGCCCAGCTATACCCCCTCATCTCTTCTCTCTGTGTGTTACTGTCTGGGGCCTCAATTCCAATGTGCCAACTGCACCCCATCGTGCTTGCGAGTGGGGCATTGCACTGACTCGGGACATGATGCAATGGAAAGCCAGGACTTTCATCTTTCCAAAAATGGTTAGGGGAGCAATTGGTAGGGGAGCAAACAGAACTTTAACAAAAAGTTGCCAAACTCTGCAGACGGGATAATATGTAAGTACCAAGAATTGTTGCCAAGAGACTCGCCAGCAATGGAAGAGCCTGCATGGACCTCCTTGATGAGGGCATAACCTAATTGCCTCCAACCTTCGTGCACTTAAACCAACCCCTTTATTCACCCAACCAACTAATAATAACATAGACACATGACTGCAGTATAACGTGGGAAAATAAAGGCCAGAGCAGCCCTTAATCTTTATTGTATAACTTAACAATAATGCAAAAAATAGAACATTAAGGGGAGGGATCCGGAGGTACAACTTTAAACATTTTAACCGTAAAGGGAAGCAGCTTCTAACACCGGCCGCCCGCCGCAGACAACAGCTCGGGGACAGCTGCATTCCGCCCAGCACAGCAGTCTTTGAAGGCGTTGAACTTCTTTGGAGGTGTACGCACCAAAGGCGAACACCTCACCTCCCAGCTCTTGACCACCTCCGGATACCATACCCCCTCTAGCTGCAATGACAGAAAAAACACAACAACACAGGAAAAACAACATGTTAAAGAAAAAAGGGGAGGGAGGGAGGGAGCTTCTTCTGGAGGAAATCCCTGTGGGCCTTGCTCCGCCCATCCTATTTAAGCCTCCTTTCCCGCCAATCCAGCCCCCTCCTGGTCCTGATTGGCCAGCCAAAACAGGACACAGACTGACCAGGATTTTAACCCCCTCTGGGATGGAGCCTAGTTTAGCCCCATCATGTCCGCCCTCCCCAAGTCCTGCGGCCCCCAGTACGGGCTCTGCTTAATGCTTGGAAGACCCAAACATTGAGGCTTATACATACATTTGTGCCAAATGACCTCTATAGGTTGTGAGGTAGTAGCTAAACAGCTGACTGTCCTTTGATATCTAAGGGTTAAGGCATCCAACTGACTGTACACCTTGGTATCTGTTGCATGAAGAGGAACCATGGTCAACAAAGCGTTTACAAAAGCAGGAGCTCCGGAGGAAGCAAACTTCAAGACTTTGATTTTCTCTTTGGGAAGAATGGTTGGTTCAGTGCCTCTCCTCTCATTGGCTCTTATAGGCATCTCATCACTGCTTTGGTCACTACATCCATTATTCCCATACACAATATGGATTTTCATGATGCCCCCAGGCCTTGAGCATATCAAGAATGGCCTGACGTTCCCTGTCAGTGACAGGTTGTGGGAGGAACCCCGGTCTCCTGTGACCATGACAGTTCATGTACAGTTCACATTATGGGGACAGTCATTACCTATTCTGTTTGGTAGGGGACATTACACAAAGACAGCCATTTTTACTGAAAAATATCATTAGCGTAGTAATTAAGTAAAAGGAATAGAACAGCACTGTTTTATATGTGACCAGGTTAATATTCAATGTTTAGTTATTATTACAAAATGTTTTCATTAAGCCCTGAAAATTGCTGTACCAATGTGCTCTTTCTTCCTGCCTGACCCTCATCCTGATTGTAGCTGGGTTTTGCAGCATGTTAAAGTACAATTGTGTGTTATCTCTTGTCTAAACTATTCTCTTTAAGGTGGCCATACACTGGCCCGATTCGCGGCCGTTTCGACAGCAGATTCGATCCTGGGATCGAATCTGCTGCCAATCGTTCGCGCTAAACGCACCCGCCAATCCGATTTCCTCCCGAAATCGGATCGGTCCATCGATCGCGCCGTGCGGGAAATTACCCTCGATTGCCCGTGGGTAGGGTGCGCGTCGCTAGCGGCGGCCGATCCGATCAGGTATACATTACCTGACGCTGGCTCCCGGGCGTCTTCTCCGCGCTGCACCGCTCTGTTCCGTCTCCATCCCGGCGCTTCCTGTGTCACTGCAGTGACCAGCAAGTTCAAATAGAGGGCGCTCTATTTGAACTTCCTGGTCACGGAGTGACACAGGAAGCGCCGAAGCGCCGGGATGGAGCCGAAACAGAGCAGTGCGGTGCAGCGTGGAGAAGACGCCCAGGAGCCAGCTTCAGGTAATGTATACGGGGGGGGGGGGGGGGGTCTGACAGGCGGCAGGAGCAGCTCAACAGATTGTGATCGGTTTCAGGCTGAAATCGATTCACAATCTGTTTGCAGTAAAGGCAGCCATACGATCCCTCTCTGATCAGATTCGATCAGATAGGGATCTGTCAGCTGGTCGATCTAATGGCAAATCGACCAGTGTATGGCTACCTTTACTGTTTATCAACTGTGTTTGATCAATCCTTACTACTAAAGGCAGCCATACACTGGTCGATTGCCACCAGATCGACCAACAGATAGATCCCTCTCTGATTTAATCTGATCACAGAGGGATCTATTGGCTGCCCATACACTGCACACAGATTTGAGCATGAAATCAATTCACAACCTGTGGAACTGCCGCTGCCGCCTGCCTCTCTGCCCCTGCTCCTCTGGCCAGCCGGAGGGCCGGTGCTACCATAGAGGTAAAGGGGGCAACTGCCCTAGGGCCCCAGAACCTGTAGGGGCCCCCAAGGTGTCTCCTCCCCTAACTGTTGCTCCCCAGGGCCTCTGCAGAGTCTTTGGCAGAGTAGTGTCTCACCTGTGCTCGTGGGCAGATGAGATGCTACACTGCTAAAGGGCCCAATAGTCAAATTTGTCTGCTACAATGGGCCCCTAATGCTGCTTTTTTGTCAGGGGTGTCTGTCAGAGAGTCCCTGGGTAAATTTTGCCCTGGGGCCCCACTGTTACTAGAACCGACCCTGGCCAGCCGCTATACATTACCTGTCCACTGGTGCGAGTCCTCGGGTCCCTGCAGTCTCTCACTTCTTTCACCGTCCTCCTCCATCTTCACTTCACTTCCTGTCCCCTGTGACAAGGAAGTTTAAACCGTAGCGCGCCCTCTACTGTTTTAACTTTGCCTTCTCACAGGACGGGACAGGAAGTGAAGACGGAGAAGACTCCGGAAGAAGTGAGAGACTGCAGGGACCCGGGGACTTGCGCCTGCGGACAGGAGATGTATTGCTGCCGCTATGCTGCGTCGGTCGTTGCCGTAGCGAACGCTGCTAACGACGCACTCCCAACACCACCGGCAATCTAGTTAAATTTCCCACCTGGACAGATCGACTGAATCGATCAATTCTGGGTGGAAATCGGTCGATCAGTCAACATTTGCGTAACGATTTCACAGTAGATTCGATCACATTGATTGAATCTGCTGTACATCGGCGGGAAATCGTTTAAGTGCATGGTTACCTGTATCATTTAAGTGTATGAATACCCATACACTTAAACGATTTTCCGCCAATATACAGCAGCACTGTGATCGAATCTGCTGTAAAATTGTTACGCAAATGTTGACCGATCAACCGATTTCCACCCAAAATCGATCGATTCAGTCGATCTGTACAGGCGGGAAATTTAGCTTGAACGCCAGCGGGTCGGGCCGAAATTTTGCATATGCAAAATTTCACATTGAAATTCGCAATTATGCATAGTAATCGTAATGCAAAATTTCATAGAAAATCATAATTAATTTCACATGTAATAGTAATATTAGTAGTAATAGTAATATTTCATAATTTTGCTTTTTTTCATGTAATTTTTGTGAAATTTCGCATAAATTTGTGCTGATTTTGGCGGTTAATAGCAAAGCCCCCATACATGCTATTGCTACCAAAATTGCTACATATGATAAGGAGAATAGTGAGTAAAACTGAAATTGTTTCTTTCAAAATTTTTAAGAAAATCTTTTTAAAAATGCAAAGAAAAATGATTTCCTCAAACTACAAGGTCTTTTTGAAAAATCCTTTTTTTGATTTGTACCCACTATTCTTAACCACTTTACCCCCGTGGTACGAATTTCTCCGTCCCTTTTTTCCCCCCTAAAAAACCAAGGGACGGAGAAATCCGTACCTTCCGCGCTACTGCCGCTGTCCGCGCTCCCGCCGCTCGTGCACGCCGCTGCCCGCTCACCCGGAGATCAATGAACGGGAAAATCCATTCCCGTTTATTGATCTAAGCCCCCGCAATGATCCGCTGCTTCTATTAGAAACAGCGCGATCATTGTGATGTTCCCAGCCTCGTACTGCTTCCTGTAAGCGTCCTTCCGGACAAACTCACTGTGGCCATCTTATGGCCAAATAATAAAACTACACCCTAAAGCATTTTACATATACAAATACATTAGTTTTCCACAATAAATTAACTCATTACCTCCCACACTCCCCAATTTATTTATTTTTTGTAATTACAAAAAATATATATATTCAAAAAAAAAATATACAAAAAAAAAAAAAAATGTATGCCAAGAGGGTATAACACTGTTACTTTATAAATTAAAGGCTTGTAATTAGGGATGGATGCAAAACTGAAAAAAAATGCACCTTTATTTCCAAATAAAATATTGGCGCCAAACATTGTGATAGGGACATAATTTAAACGGTTTTATAACCGGGACAAATGGGCAAATACATTTCATGGGTTTTAACTACAGTAGCATGCATTATTTAAAAACTATAATGGCCGAAAACTGAAAAATAATTTTTTCCCAAATGTTTTCCTATTTTCCCATTAAAACACATTTAGAGTAAAATAATTCTTGGCATAATGTCCCACCTAAAGAAAGCCTAATTGGTGGCGAAAAAAACAAGATATAGTTAATTTCATTGTGATAAGTAATAATAAAGTTATAGATGAATGAATGGAAGGAGCGCTGAAAGGTGAAAATTGCTCTGGTGATCAAGGGGTAAAACCCCTCAGTGGTGAAGTGGTTAACATATGTAGCAATTTTGGTGTCAATAGCTTGTATGGGGTCTTTGTTATTCACTGCTAAAGTCGGAATGAAATTACGTGAAAATTGCACAAAACTGTATGCGTAATTAGGAATGAATATGCAAAATCAATTGAATTTACAAATCGTAATTATGTACAGGCGTAATTGCAAAAATGTTATGTGGAATTTTGCGTAACCGTAACTAGCCGATTACAATGATCACTATCACTGACCCAGAATGAACACACAGATCAGGTGATCTGACTCTGGTCTGACTCCACTGATGCATGCTTATTGCAGGTGTGTGACTCAAAAATATCTAAAGACAAAAGCTCAGCATGACAGCCAGGCAATGAAGATGGTTCCCTCCATATTCCTCTCACTTTAAGTCCCCTTCCTTCAAGTTCGCTTATGAATGCGATGATGAGAATACCCCCTGAAACTTAGGGCCAGTTCATACAGGCGTTAAACGATTGGTTGCGGCATTTGTCGCTCAAGTGCTGTGCATTCAAATGGATGAACAGTGCTTCCTAAAGAGGAACTCCAGTGAAAATAATGTAATAAAAAAAGTGCTTCATTTTTACAATAATTATGTATAAATGATTTAGTCAGTGTTTGCTCATTGTAAAATCTTTCCTCTCCCCGATTTACATTCTGACATTTATCACATGGTGACATTTTTACTGTGGGCAGGTTATGTAGCTGCTCCTAGCTGTTTTGGCCGTTAGAGACAGCTGTAAGCAGCTATTTCCTGCCTGTTAACATTGTTACATTGTGGCAGTTTACCAGGAGCACCGCGGTCCTCAGAGCTTCTTGTGGGAGGGGTTTCACCACAATATCAGTCATACAGCGCCCCCTGATGGTCTGTTTGTGAAAAGCAATATATTTCTCATGTAAAAGGGGGTATCAGCTACTGATTGGGATAAAGTTAAATTCTTGGTTGGAGTTCCTCTTTAAACATTGCTAGCATCATCCGCTAGATCCCGTTGTCTCCTTTTGTCCAGGATCAGCTATGCTCCGTGCTTCCATGCCCCCCAGCCCTCCGCAGGGGGGCACGGAAGCACTGGGCATAGCTGATCCTGGATGAAAGGAGACAGTGTGACAGAACAACCAAACAAAGAATGTTAAATGTTTTTTCTCGCTAGCAGAAAATAAATTGACAGCCTCTGAAGGAGACGTCGCCGCTGCTGGTTCAGACGCCTGTTTGGACCAGCCCTGAATCCTTCAGATCTCATACGATGCTCAACCTGTCCTCTGACGCTACAGTCATCTAATAAACCTTTAAAAATAGCAAACCCTTCTTTTCATGAAATATGCACTAG
Source organism: Hyperolius riggenbachi (assembly GCF_040937935.1). Taxonomy (NCBI): domain Eukaryota; kingdom Metazoa; phylum Chordata; class Amphibia; order Anura; family Hyperoliidae; genus Hyperolius; species Hyperolius riggenbachi. The sequence goes on along the minus strand of NC_090646.1, from coordinate 595,854,888 downwards.
GTGTCACTATACAATTGCTGTATATTATAAATATCCATTTCACTAAATGATGTGCACTATTCTTCTGCAGGTCCTGTTTAGCCTTCTCTTTCTAGGATTGTATTCAGCAATATTAAATATAAACAACATAAAAAAAAAAAAAGTTAAATCAATTTTGCAAGCAAGGGATTTATTTCAATGTATTATTATTTCCATTATCTACAGCCTAGGTTCTCAGCGTGTGGTATGTGTACCCCAGAGGGTACTTCTGATAGTTTCAGGGGGTACTCTGGCTTAACATAGTTAACTAATTATTTTCAGTTTTAGAAAATGATAAATCCTATATAAACAACACCAGATTAGTACTTTAGCAAATTAAAAGCAACAGTTAATGTTTGGAAATTGTTTAGAATTAATTACCATGTACTACTGTTTGTAACGATTTGTGTCCGAGAGGATCAGAATTCTGATTATTAGGTGATCTGCAGTATCACCTATAATGCAGATATATACTTGATTATATAATGATCCGCAGAATCACCTATAATACTGGTATATCAGAAGCTGATGTGACAACAAATAGCAATGAGTGATTGGTGCAACAGTAATGCTGATAGATTTAGCTATACCTCACCAGAGGAGCTGGTGGGTACTATCAGTATAGCGCCCCTCACCAGAGTCAAGGGCCCTCTGGTGAGAGTAGGGTGGTTAGACAGATCGGGTTCGGCAACAGACAGACAGATGCAGTACAGAATCGGAAGGCAGAGACAGGAAGATATAAACAAATAGCAATGAGTGATTGGTGCAACAGTAATGCTGATAGATTTAGCTATACCTCACCAGAGGAGCTGGTGGGTACTATCAGTATAGCGCCCCTCACCAGAGTCAAGGGCCCTCTGGTGAGAGTAGGGTGGTTAGACAGATCGGGTTCGGCAACAGACAGACAGATGCAGTACAGAATCGGAAGGCAGAGACAGGAAGATATAAACAGGCAGAGTCAGCAGCTAGATCAGATGGGCAAAGGTACAGAATCACTGAACAGAAGAATGGTCAGGATGAGCCAGAGTCATACACAAATAATAACACAGTAAGTATTAGTTAAGGCTATCAAACAATTCCTATCTTGTGTGAAATCCCCGGTTTCCTCCCGGATCAAAGCACACCGGAACTATCTAAGGGTCTGAGCGCTAACACGAAGTATTCGCAAGAGCAGACAAGTTGCGAGTGATAAAGGAAGGCTTATGAAGCAGAGAAGACGCTTCTGGCACACCCCCTCCTAACAACCAATGAGGAGCGGTGAGCGTCTCCTCTGACGTCAGCCGACCGGCCGGTCAGCTGACGCGCCTCCTCCCCGCATAAAGGTCCTGTCTGTGCGCGCGCGCACACGATAAGGCAACCCTATGTGCAACTGACAGTTCCGTCTTCGGCGTGCTAGACGCCTGAAGCCCGGATACACTGCTAGACAGGGAGCTGGAGGTAGCCACGGTGGTAGCGCTGTTCACCGCGGCTGCCTCTCCAGCGTTTGTTATAATGGATGCAAAAAGTTTGGGCAACCTTGTTAATCGTCATAATTGTCCTGTATAAATCGTTGGTTGTTATGATAAAAAATGTCAGTTAAATATATCATATAGGACAGGGCTTTTCAACCTGTGGTATGCGTACCACCAGTGGTACTTTGCTGTTGGCCAGGTGGTACATTCCAAGTTTGCCTGCTACTTAATTGCCCATCTGCCACTTGTCCTGGTCCCGTCCTGCCTCCACAAACTACGGCTATCCCTCGCTGTGCTGCTCTGACGTCAGTGTGCACAGTTTGCCTTGCTGTCTCTTCAATGCGGCCAGGTTACCACTGATTTAAGGTCTGAACTATTACGCAGGACAGCACAGAGAGGAGGAAGTAAGGGGGAACCGAACTTTGTGGCAAGTCAGCACTGCCAAGCTCTCTGGTGGCGGGTGAGGCTACCTATATTGAAGTGGGGGGGACTGGATCTGCTACGTATATGGGCAATCTACTTACAGACTGCTAACAATGGCAGTCTGTAGGCTAGCAATCTAATTTTAATCCTCCCCCCCCCACCTATTAATCCTGCTATTCCCCTCCCATACGCCCTCTCCCCTTTTCTTAAAGTGTACCGGTAAGAAAAAAGTTCCCCATGGGAGGAGGCCTCTGGATCCTAAAGAGGCTTCCCCATTCCTCCTCAGTAGACGGGATCCAGCAATGGAACCCCTCAAAGATCTCCTTGTTGGTATGATTGCATGTGCAGTTGCGGCTCTCCGCTTGGGCTCTGGTGGAAGCAGCCGAGCTTGATCGAGTCAGATCTATTGCGCAGGCATACTGGTGGTACTTGAAATTTTTCAGGTGAAAAAAGTGGTACAATGGGTGAAAATGTTGAAAAGCCCTGATATAGGAGACTTACACAATGATATTTGAGAAGTGAAATTAAGTTTGAGATAAGTTCATAAACGCTCTACCCCCATGGCAACACATACCAGTCGGTGCAGGATCTAGATAGCCAGTCCTTTAGCACAAATATTGGAGAAAGGATCCGCAAACCAGACTTGGTTCAGTGAAAAAATGTCCATTCTTTATTAGAAATATCCACATGACAGAAAAATGTGCAATAAAATCACAGGATCGACTGACGCGTATCGGGCTTACAATCTGCCCTTAGTCATAGTCAAAGTAAACCTGTCAAGAGAGCGACTTATAAATGGCTGTGAGGGATGACTCCACCCCTCTCAAGCCAACAGCCAGGTCCTTGAAGAGAGACATTACATACAGATAATAAAAACAAACTTGCAATTTATAAAATATTACCAAAATGTATAAAAAGGTAAGAGTAATGTAAAAAGAGATAAACACTGGAACTACAATGCTGGAACTACTGGAATTATGGAAAAATATCAAAAGTATCAAAAAGAGAAAGCAGATATAGAGACAAAGGGGTACTATGTCAGTCAATAATCATAAACTAAATTCAAATCCCACTTTTTGTTCAAGCCTAGAGGTGTACGAGTACCTAACCTATGAATCCAGTAAGCCTCTCGTTTTAACAGGAGTCTCTGGATGTCACCTCCTCTAATGGGACAGGTGACTCGTTCCACTCCCTGGAAGCTAAACGATTTTAGGTTACCTTTGTGTACAGTTTCAAAGTGTTTAGAGACTGCTGATTTTTGGAATGTATTCCAATGTGTACCACAGTAGTGCTCAGCTATTCGTGCTCTGAGGTTGCGAGTGGTGCAACCCACATATTGAATCTTGCACTCTGTGCAAGATATGACATAAATCGTATGTTTCGTATCACAATTCACATATTGTTTAATGGGAAAGCTGGTATTAAAAGAGTAAGAAGGCACTGTGATTCCCCGTTTGTGGCAATGACAGTATTTACAGGTCCGATAGCCGCAGGGATATGAACCAACTGTGGCTAGCCATGTGGGGGTATGTGATGAGGAGGGGGACCTGAAGAGGCTGGGAGAAAGGATGGAGCCCAGAGTTCTGGCCTTTCTAGCAGAAAAACGACGAAAGTGACTTTATCAGTACTACCTCTCTCCCGTCTCACAGTCCCCAATAGTTCTGATCGTGCCTTTTTGGTTCCTTTAATGCGTCCTAACTCCAATTGCCTGTTTGTGTAGCCCCTCTGTCTAAGTCTGTTTTACACCTGATCAAATTCAGACTGTAAATCACATGGATTAGAACAGTTGCGGGCTGCTCTAATGAACTCTCCAGTAGGGATGGCATTTATAGTATGTTTGGGATGACATGAATTTGCGAGTAAGATTGAATTGCCTGCTGTGGCTTTGCGGAAAGTGCGTGTGGAAACTGAACGAGATGTGCGATCGCTAAGCAAAGTTAAGTCAAGATAATCGATTTTATCAATGTTTGAATTCATTGTAAACACTAGATTCAATTGGTTTTGGTTGACATAAACCAGGAAATCCCCCAGGAGGCCCGGAGGACCCCCCCACACCAACAACAAATCGTCTATGAATCTCCCATACCATATGATATAGGAGGCATAAGGGTTGGAATCCCCAAAGATGCAGAGCTCCTCCCACCACCCCATATAGAGGTTGGCGAGGGAGGGGGAAAATTTAGCCCCCATAGAAGCTCCGCACCTCTGGAGAAAAAACCTAGAATCAAACATAAAGTAGTTGTGGGTGAGGAGGTACTCCACGGCCTCCAGGAGAAAAACCCGCAAAGACACGTCAAAAGTAGAATATTTAATGAGATGAAATTCAAGAGCTTGAAGAGCTTGTTCGTGTGGAATCGATGAATACAACGCGGCGACATCCAAGGTCGCCCATATGTATCCATCGTCCCACACGAAATCTTTAAAGCTAGAGAGGACATGGCGGGTATCCTGTAAGTATCCAGGTAACCTGAGAACAAGAGGCTGCAGATGTGCATCGACCCACTCGCCCAGGCGCTCGTACACAGAGCCGATACCCGCAACAATGGGGCGGCCCCGCAGGGGAGCGCCCGGTTTATGCATCTTCGGGAGATGGTGAAACACGGGCACAACCGGGTGGAGAGGACATAGGTGCTCAGCCACCCGCTTGGTTAGAATTCAATCTTACTCGCAAATTCATGTCATCCCAAACATACTATAAATGCCATCCCTACTGGAGAGTTCATTAGAGCAGCCCGCAACTGTTATAATCCATGTGATTTACAGTCTGAATTTGATCAGGTGGAAAACAGACTTAGACAGAGGGGCTACACAAACAGGCAATTAGAGTTAGGACGCATTAAAGGAACCAAAAAGGCACGATCAGAACTATTGGGGACTGTGAGACGGGAGAGAGGTAGCACTGATAAAGTCACTTTCGTCACAGAATACAGTTTGGAATTTACAAAAATTACCAACATTGTGAGAAAATATCTCCCAGTTCTACATTCAGATCCCAAACTCAAAAAAGTCCTTGATGGCTGTCACAGGAGCCCTCAGTGGCTGACCACACTTAGCCTTCTAAACGGTGCCAGCGCACAGATCGTGCGAACTCTGGTCGCAGTCAATGCGCAGGAACCGTTAAGAATTAGCCGCAGACAACTCAGAAGGGAGCCTGTGAGACACGGGTAATTACAACGTCACCTACTGGTTCAGAGTAAACTGCCACCACCGCGGTTACTATGGGACCGTGGGGCCCACTAACTGACTGACTAATCCTGCGAATAAAACGGTTAAACACACGATATTCTGTCTAGCCAACAACAAACAAACAGTAGCGTATCTTCAGAGACCCGGGATCATTTCTGTGTGTGCTGATAAGCAGGGTAGCGAAACAGTGAATGACTTGGGGAAAGTCGTTTATTCACGCAATATAAATAATTAATATATACAGACAATTATGAAAATCAACAATTATTGAAACAGTAATAGCCAGTATGAAAAATAAAAGAAGGGAGAAAAATACTTAGTTCCTGGAAAGATGTCCTTATTGTGGGAAGAATCATAAAGTCCTTGGTTTCAAAGTCCAGAGTTCAGAGTTCAGACCAGGTGGATGCCAGCATATCCTCAAGCTGGCATCTGATGAGTGCAAGATGGTTCAGTGTGGAGGACACAGCCCGCCTGCTGGCTCTGTGCTTTTGATGAAGCTGGTTTGGGGGTGTGGCAATGCCAGCCCCCTCTGAGCTACCAGCAAATGACAGTTCATTCCCTCTGAGAGATTTTAGAGCTAAACTTATGAATTGCTGTAACTCCTGAACCATACACGTTACATTTAGGGGGGTAACAGCTTCATACTTGGAGGAAAATACAGATTAATATGATACCCGACATGGCTAGTGCATCAGATCAGGGTCTTGAGTAGATTCATACCTGGGTCGTAGGGGCCCCGGGCCCCTCTCGACTGGTATCAAGAGATCCAGCATGACCCTACGGATCCAATGATACCGCTCTCATAACCACCCTATTTATTGTATTCTGTAAATGGGCAAAAGATTATATTGTACATTCATTTCTTCCTGCTAAGGCCGGAGTCAGCCTGACTGGAGTCCAGCTGTGTCTGCTTCTTGTCTATGAAAGGCCCTGTTGGCTCCTTCAATTAACATCTGAATGTGAAATCTGCTTAGACAACGTTGAGTTTACACCTCTGGCTTGATCAGCAGTCACAGGGCCAGTCTTCCTGCCAGCTGCTTGTCACCTTATACCTGATGGATGGGCCATCAGCACAGCTTGAAGCCAGGGACTCTCTGGGCCCAGGCTCATTAGCATATCAAAAGGGCCAACCAGCATTTGGAATGGTGCTCTCTTTGCTAATAAAAGGACTTTAGCTGTCCCTACACACTCAACCCAGATTGTACCGTTTTGAAGCGCAATCGATGCAGGAATCGAGTGCGATCGTTCTTTTCTTCACGGGCGGTTCCAGGACGCGCCTGCGTCCCCGCAATCGTCCGTGACAATGGCGGTTGTCGTTTTTCTGCTAGAAAGGCCAGAACTCTGGGCTCCATCCTTTCTCCCAGCCTCTTTAGGTCCCCCTCCTCATCACATACCCCCACATGGCTAGCCACAGTTGGTTCATATCCCTGCGGCTATCGGACCTGTAAATACTGTCATTGCCACAAACGGGGAATCACAGTGCCTTCTTACTCTTTTAATACCAGCTTTCCCATTAAACAATATGTGAATTGTGATACGAAACATACGATTTATGTCATATCTTGCACAGAGTGCAAGATTCAATATGTGGGTTGCACCACTCGCAAACTCAGAGCACGAATAGCTGAGCACTACTGTGGTACACATTGGAATACATTCCAAAAATCAGCAGTCTCTAAACACTTTGAAACTGTACACAAAGGTAACCTAAAATCGTTTAGCTTCCAGGGAGTGGAACGAGTCACCTGTCCCATTAGAGGAGGTGACATCCAGAGACTCCTGTTAAAACGAGAGGCTTACTGGATTCATAGGTTAGGTACTCGTACACCTCTAGGTTTGAACAAAAAGTGGGATTTGAATTTAGTTTATGATTATTGACTGACATAGTACCCCTTTGTCTCTATATCTGCTTTCTCTTTTTGATACTTTTGATATTTTTCTATAATTCCAGTAGTTCCAGCATTGTAGTTCCAGTGTTTATCTCTTTTTACATTACTCTTACCTTTTTATACATTTTTGTAATATTTTATAAATTGCAAGTTTGTTTTTATTATCTGTATGTAATGTCTCTCTTCAAGGACCTGGCTGTTGGCTTGAGAGGGGTGGAGTCATCTCTCACAGCCATTTATAAGTCGCTCTCTTGACAGGTTTACTTTGACTATGACTAAGGGCAGATTGTAAGCCCGATACGCGTCAGTCGATCCTGTGATTTTATTGCACATTTTTCTGTCATGTGGATATTTCTAATAAAGAACGGACATTTTTTCACTGAACCAAGTCTGGTTTGCGGATCCTTTCTCCAATATTTGAAATTAAGTTTGTTGGATTTACAGAAAGTGTGCAATAATTGTTTAAACAATATTAGGCAGGTGCATACATTTAGGCACCACAAAAATAAATGAAATCAATATTTAGTAGGGCCTTCATTTGCAGAAATTGCAGCCTCTAAACGCTTTCTGTAGGTTCCAATGAGAGTCTGGATTCTGGTTGAAGGTATTTTGGACCATTCCTCTTTACAAAACATCTCTAGTTCATTCAGGTTTGATGGCTTCCGAGCATGGACAGCTCTTTTTAACTCACACCACAGTACTTGGTGAGCACAGGCTTTCCATAGGGTAGATACCAATAAAATGTTGAGAAACGCTGATCTCCAGTATCTCACCAAAGTGAGCACACCTCTCCCTTTTTTTGTAAGAATTTTATTATATCTTTTTAGGAGACAATGCAAAGATATGATACTTTGATACGATGTAAAGTAGTCACTTGTGTAATGGTGTAAATTTGCTGTCCCATCAAAATAACTCAACACACAATCAATGTTGAAACCGTTGTCAACAAAAGAGAGTACACCCTTGAGTGAATTTTGTAAAAACTGTGGAAAAAGTGTCAATATTTTGTGTGCCCACCATTATTTTCCAGCATAGTACAATACCAGCCAGCCTCCTTACTCACTTGCACACTATTTAGGCAGTTAGACTTCGCAACTGCCATTCAAGAAATCAAAACAAAGAAAACCCTGAGGGTCCCTAATGAGGAGATAGACTAGTCTGAAACCTGTCGGTTCTGTCATATTCTAGCTGCTTACTTTTTTCACTGTAGTGTTTTTTTTAAAGGACACCTGAAGGGAGAGGTATATGGAGGCTGCCATATGTGTTTCCTTTGAAACAATGCACATTGCCTGGCTGTTTTGTTGATCCTCCATGTCTAATAATTTTAGTCATAAATCCCGAAAAAGCATGCAGATCAGATGTTTGACTGCATTTACCTCATGCTTGTTTCAGGTGTGTGATTCAAACACTACTGCTGCATGAAAGATCCGCAGGATGCCAGGCAACTGGTACTGTGTAAAGGAAATAATATAGCAGCTTCCATATCCTTCTTAGGTCAGTTGTCCTTTATCTCTATTGGGCATGGAGTTCACTAGAGCTTCACAGGTGCACAGTGCCACTGACTCATTAATTGTTAAAAATAGCTAATCATCTAGTAGTATGGCAGATAGCAGGATCTTCAGTTTGCTATTTGGGTATTAGATATCTTAATTTCTGCTCTCCAGAATAATGTCCATGCAAGAGGAAACTAAAACTTAGTAATATAGTTAGACTGCCCTTTCACATGGTGATTTGGACCATCCCGGAACTCACATTGACTGGACCAAGGTCACATATGGCTCCAGAGTTGCCTCAAGGATTATTCTGGCCATTGTTGCCATCTTTGAGTCCATGACACTGGGTCCAAGGTCCAGTGGGGAGTCCCTGGGTTTCCTGGATGATTGGCACTGCAGGTCCAACAAGAAAGTGACTGGGTCACCACTTGGATTTAGGCAAAATATTATTGAGAATAACACAGTGCAAAGCACGAAGGGCCCAAACCAATTCACTTTGTCTCCTAAGTTTTCGAGGGATCAGACTTCCAGACTTGTCAGACTGCCTCTGAAAGAGTATCACAGCGACATTAACATTTACAAAGCTAAGTGTGCAAGTGTGCTGGCTGGCCCAGCTGTCACTTCTCTCTTACTTCCCATCACAGGTAGCTACAGGTGCCCCTTAGTATTGAGTAGCCAAAAGTGCCCACAGTATTAAGTAGCTAGTGGTGCCCCCAAGTATTAGGTGGCAGGCAGGAGTGACTTCATAGTGTGGACATACAACACTCTTTCAATGCTTGGTAAACTGAATCCACCATGTGTAATGCTGGGGGGTCATACTTTCTGACCAGCCAGCGCAACAAGGCTAAGAGCTGGATAATGGAAGGGGTTACACAGGCTGCCCAGAGCAACTGCAGCTCTGGGCTTCTGATATCGCTACAAATAAAACACAATGGCAGCACAGTGCGGTGTTGCGCTGCCTTAGCTTGCACTGTGCTGCCTTAGCGATAGCAAGTATTCAGACAGGTACAACACAGGACTATAGATTGGAGATAGAACGTAACTAATAGCAACTGCAGCCTATAGTTGCATTCCCAGAAACTAGAGTAGCAGGAATACTATTAGTCACCAACGTGGTGATGGCAGAATCCAAGCTATCTGGATAATGGACTTCACTGATCCACTGCGGATGCAGCGAACGTCCATCATGCATGGAACTAAGCAATACGCAATAAGAAAAATAACAAACGGCTCAACTAACGGATAAATATATATTAGCAAGTCTGCATATATATTTATCAAGAACTAGATAAAGCACAAGTAATAAGGTCACATAGAACTACAATAACAGAACTATACAGAGTAACAAGGTTCCCAGCAGATCAGCGTACTGACAGCAGAAAACAAAGCAAGCGCTCACCAATATGGGCCGCATCTGAATGACTCATCACCTCATATGCACCGCTTAAATACACACTCAGCAATCAGACAGATGCAAAACATATGCAAACTAAATACTTACCATGCAAAACAGGATAGCACAATGGGTGCTGCTAGCCTGGTAGTTACAGGACTGTGGAAACAAAATATAGGTAAAAGGCTGCGCATCCCTGACCCAATACTGTACAATTGAATGGTTAATCGCTGTGGCGCACACCGCCCCCCCCCTGGACTAAAATGTACGCCCGCATCCAAACAATGCAATACTGGTCTATGGAGAAATTTTAGCTTGCATGCAAAAATATAGATATACTGGACATCTGCACCAACGTTGAGGTAAATCTCTAAGGCAGATGTCCTAACACTAAACTGACCTAAGTTAAAAGCAAGTGTCTTTGCCCTGGCAGCAGCTACGCCAAAATGTGTAACTTACATTCAATACAGACAGCAGAAAACAAAGCAAGCGCTCACCATTCAATTGTACAGTATTGGGTCAGGGATGCGCAGCCTTTTACCTATATTTTGTTTCCACAGATCAGCGTACTGACCACTATGATGGGCGGGATATGAAATGGGAGGCAGACTTTTATGCTGGCATCAGCCAATGGATGCAGGTATGCAAATCTCCACACAGCTGAATGGTAATCACTCAATCCTGAGCTGGCTTGATTACCATTTGCTAGCTGGCTGTGAATGCAAAGGACCCCCATAAGAAATACATGCAGTATTATGTAACAACATTCATGCAGGAAATCCAGGGCTATCTGGCCGCAGCAAAGCTGCAACAAGCAATTGGTAGAATGATGACAGCATCCTGAGCTGCCCAGAACTGCAGAGCGATTGCAAATGACAATGAAACCCATTGCAAATGCACAATCGAATGCAAGCAGATAAGCCAGAACTGTCCGTTTGCAGCTTCACTGCAACTGACTGAATACGCTACAGGAGGGATCCTTACACCCTGGCAGATCAGATTTTTGACTGAGAAAGATATTTCATTCTGAGAAAGAAAGTTCTCTCTTGCAACAATTGGTTCTTCAACACAGCCAATATTGAATGCCCCCATGGTTGAGGCCCTCTGGGTCTGACCAGGTTTCAGACTACTGGGGTGGCTGCCATTCTTTGCTACCCATTTATTGTGTCTTCATTTTCTGTTATCTATCTTTATATTTTCCTGAGTTTCTGATTGAACTGTCAGTAATGTGTTCTCCTGTGTACTTGAAATCAATATTTAGAGTTTCAGCAGTCCAGAGTTATGCTAGCTCATCACTCTAAGCATGCTGAGGAGGGAGGGGGCTGTGAAGGACAGCATACCAACGACCATGAAAAAAATCATTAGCAAATCACTTTTTTTTACGTTTAAAGCTTTATTGATTAGATCAGCAGAGAAAAATAAAACAAAACATATAGTCCACTGAGTTGATCTAGCAAATCACATTTATTTCCTTTTGCTTGGTTATTGAAATCTAAGCCGTGTTTGGGACCTGTTATCTCTCCCAGGGCATAGATTTCAATTACTGTGCCGCTACCGCCGATCTTGATGCTTTCTGTCGCTGCAGCCCACTTGCTCTGCTATCAGTATGACAGCAGAGTGTAAGGCTTGGTGGTGTATTCTCCACAGTCAGCATGCAACGCATGAGCTGGCGTGGAGGAGGTACACACACCAGCACCAGGAAACAGGCTATCCCTAGTATAGTGGAGGGGAGGACCGACTCCAATAGGAGATTGTGGCGCACAGAGCCGGTGCAGATCTGACAGCCACAAACAATGCTTTCGCTACAACGTCTCAGCGCAAAGTAGCGCTGTGCGCATAAACCAGAACTGAGGAGATCAGGACAGGTAGACAGAATGAACGCTTGCTAGCTAGCGGCTACTTAGCGACAGCAAGCGTCCAAAACCAGACAGACGGGAATGAGGCAGCCAATGCGATGCGGCGATGGCGTGCCTCACAAAGACAGGACAGGATAGTCAGAAAATAGCAGGATTAAGATAGGTGAACGTAACACAGATAAATATACAATAAGTATGTTTTCCTAGCGTATTACAATTACAGCTATCAATGAAACTATTTGTAACTTCTGACTAACATATGTATATATCGGCAATGAACCGATATATGACATAAGCAGGAACGCTGACTAGGAATGGAGTAACACAGGGAACAGGACTCAGAAGGATTCGCTATCTCTTCGCAGAGATGAACGCAATCCACAAACGGTAACAGAACAGGATTCAGAAGGATTCGTTATCTCTTCGCAGAGATGAACGCAATCCACAAACAGTAACAGAACAGGATTCAGAAGGATTCGTTATCTCTTCGCAGAGATGAACGCAATCCACAAACGGTAACAGGACAGGATTCAGAAGGATCCGTTATCTCTTCGCAGAGATGAACGCAATCCACAAACAGAACCAGGAGCAGGGTAACTACCTCAGCACGGGTGGTCACGGTACGCGCAACCTACCAAAACGTGCTGGAAAGCTGACTAACTGCACACAGGATATAAACAGTTCGTGTACGTATACATCAGCGACACTGATGTATCACGTAACACAAATACAAGGAAAATAATAAACGTGCTGGTATGCATATATATTGGCAATGAACCAATATATGATGCAAAGACCAGCAAAGTATCTTTATAACAAGAAACACGATCGGGGGCTAAAGCGACAGCAAGGCAGGCTTAAGCTGAAGCTATGAAAACCCAAGGAAACCCTGCAGGAAGCAGATCTTTATACTGAGGTCATCCAATGGGAGCAGACATGCAGATTCCCACACAGGTGAATGATAATCAGTCACAAGCTGACAGCAGGGAAAGACAGACAAATCTATGCAGCTTGCATGGAAATAGATCAGAACTGCCTGAGCTGCAGCACTACTACTTCCAGTAATAGCTGCTGCAGCAGCGATCATTACAGTACCCCCGCCTTTAAAAGCGGATTCCAGACGCTTTTCAAAACTGAAATTCCCAACAAAACAGTCTGACTGATAATTCATGATGACCGGGACAGCCCGGCAAGACCGAATTCCAGAATCAGTCCCCACAAGACTGGACCCATCAGAACCAGAACCTACAGAACCATGCCCATCAGTACTACAAGCCCCAGTGTGACACCCATCAGAACCATGATTTCCAGAAGAAAGCCCTCCGAAATTCCCTGAGCGATACCCACCGCCTTCCAGGAACCGTTCAGAAACGCCAAAGCCTTTGCAATGCCCACCGGTACTGTCTTTACCAAGACAAAACCCACTGTTGAACCAGTCCAAGGCACCAGGACAAGTTTTCTCAGAGACCTCCCAGAACACCTTGAAGCTCCAAAGAGATCCCCATAGGTCAGAATGCCCCTTAGGCTCACATGGAGAACTATCAAGAACCCCTATGGAACCTAGGGCAATTCCCGAGTCAGGGCCACAAGGACAAACATCAATATCAGGGCTTTCAGGGACCAGAACCATCTCTGGGCATGCAGGCAGACTGGCAACATCAGAACGTGTTCCCACTAAGGAAGCATCAGAGCACGCTAACACCTTAGACAGACTTGGGCATTCTGGCACACAAAGAACATCTGGGCACACCGGCACAAGAGAAACCTCTGGGCATGTCAAGGAACTGTGAGCCTCAGGGTCAGCCAAGACAGGACCAAAACCAGGACTGGCCAAAAAAAAATCATCATGACTAAACTTCGCAACTACTGGACTTTTACACGAGAATGCTGGATCAGACTTAGATGTCGCTGATTCCAGCAAAGTCAGTAACAAATCAGATTCAGGGGCACTAACAGGACAGGACAAATCTTCTGATGTATGCACTGAACCAGACCTGGACTCCACAACTACCTCTGGACTGGACAGAGACTCATTTAATACACTGGATTGGAGCTCATGAGGCGCTGCAGAACAAGTCAGTATTGCAGCAGCCCCCACTGGACTAGGCAAAACTGAGGAATTCCCTGGACAGGAAGGGGACTCTGGAACCTCTGCCACAGCGGCCAGAGAACCAGAATCTTTCAGGATACAGGGCTGGGTTTCAGGAACACTCATCAGACCGGACTGAAATTCTGAGATTTCTATTATTTTGACCAGAGAATCAGAATTATCCATGTTACAGGGCAAGACTTCTGAAACATTCAGAGGACAGGGCTGGAGTTCCTCGGCTGTTACAACACTGGAGAGGGACTCAACAACATTGGTTAAATCAGACTGTGTACAGGACAAGGTATCTGACACACTTGCTGACGAGGACAATATTTCAATGGCTTCTGCTTTGCTGGGCAGAAATTCATCAAGCTTTATTAGAGCAGACTGTAATTCCAAAACAGCTGCTAGACAAGTGAATATTACTGCAACACCAACTGAGGTAAGCAGTGCTTCAGCCTCCTCTGCTAGAGGGTTTAAAGTATCCAAAGTACTGGGTGAAGCATAAGACTCTGCGACCACAGCTTCACTGGACAGGATCACTGAACAGTCCATATTGCAGGGCAAAACCATGGAAGCACCTGCTGGACAGCATAATGATTCTGTGACCTGAGTTTCATTGGAGAGATCTACTGCACAATTCATGGTACAGGGCAAATTTATTGGAAAATTTTCTGAACAAGGTAATAATTCTGCGATTTCAGGTTCACATAGCAGATGCTCTGAGCTATTCATGAAACTAGAGCGAGGTGTAGAAACAGGAAGATCAAGACACAATGTTTGCGCATCTGAATCACCATTCATTTGTAAAATTGGAAAATTCAGATGCCGGGGTTCTGATGTTTCTAGACAGGATTGCTGGGACTCGGAAACTGATGTAGTGCATCTATTGGCATCTGCTGGATCAGACAGGAGTTGAACTTTATTAACACAGGTAATTTCTGCAGAAGTGTTTGCAGAGACAGCAGGCAAGATTTTTCTGGTGTCTGTTTCACTAAACAAAGAGTCATGAGTACTGGCTAGGCTGGACTCGGAAGTCAGCAGGACCTCTGGATTCTCTGCTGAGAAATTTGCGCAGGGCAAGGTTAAGAATGTATCAGTGGCTTCTGTTTTACTGGGAAGTAACACTGAGTTATCCATGGTACAGGGTGGAATTGCAGGAACTTCAATTTCACACAAAAAGAGCTCCGAATCACCTGCTGAATCAGCCAAAGGTGCTGAAGCAGGCGGGTCAGAACGCCAAATTTGCGAATTCGGAGTCACATAAAAATCATCCAAAATCAGTTCCCACACATCAATCAAGGGAGCCACACAGTCATACCTACACACACCAGCCTCTATTAGGTTATAGGCTGACTTAATGCATGCGTTCAATACCATTTCACTTTTTGCACTGTAAAATTGACAAAATGAACTTGAATCATTCTTCCATTCATTGACCAGAGCTTCCATCTCTCCTTTCTCAAATGGAGGATTCCAAGCATACTTAACAGGCAGATCATGGTTTGCAGATATGATTGTAGCAGGGACATGTATAGGGTTAATTAGCAGGTGATTGGCAGATTCCTTATTCTTAAGAATCTCCAATACCTGTAGCAAGTGTTGAACTGTAGTGTATGCAAACTTCCCTTGGTTCACAAATAAGTTGATTTGTTCAATACTCTGTAATATCTCATCATAATCATACTCAGATAATTCTTTTAAACAAAAATCTTTATTTTCCCTAGCCAGGGAGGAAAGTTCATTAGTAGTTTCATAAGTCCATTTAACTCCCCTGAAAGACAATTGCATTTCATTATCTGTTAATGGCAGAATCTCATTATAGGTCTTAGTCGCTAAGGATAACGATTCTGCAGATTGGACACGTTTCTTAGAACGTTTGCGTTTTGCCTTTGACCTTGCGGTTTTTGGTGATTTATTCAAAGCTGCAGGAAAATTATCAGTAACACTTTCTGCTTGCTGCTCATTCTTGCAAGCAATTGAAGGAGCAGCTGATTGGCCTGCTGCCAGGAGTTCATTAAGAGGAAAAGGCAATGGATCTATGCGCAACCAGTTATGGATCACAAACGCTAGAAATTCCAGCGGTCTATCTTTCAAATCGGAATGATTGAGAACATCAAATGCCCACTGGAATAATTCCCCTTTAAACAAAATATAACTTAGTTGGAGTGCCCAGGTTGAAACAGGAGTCGCTTGGAGATCAGGATTGGCCAGGAACCTGGCACATTCAGAGAAAAACTCATTTTCTGTTTCAGAGCTAAGTTCTTCAAATTTCTTAAAGGAACAGGAACCATAATTAACAGTGTCATACTTTCTGGGAATCCCCCCCACAATGGGGATTGGTAATGGGGTTTTCATAATGTAAGGCTTGGTGGTGTATTCTCCACAGTCAGCATGCAACGCATGAGCTGGCGTGGAGGAGGTACACACACCAGCACCAGGAAACAGGCTATCCCTAGTATAGTGGAGGGGAGGACCGACTCCAATAGGAGATTGTGGCGCACAGAGCCGGTGCAGATCTGACAGCCACAAACAATGCTTTCGCTACAACGTCTCAGCGCAAAGTAGCGCTGAGCGCATAAACCAGAACTGAGGAGATCAGGACAGGTAGACAGAATGAACGCTTGCTAGCTAGCGGCTACTTAGCGACAGCAAGCGTCCAAAACCAGACAGACGGGAATGAGGCAGCCAATGCGATGCGGCGATGGCGTGCCTCACAAAGACAGGACAGGATAGTCAGAAAATAGCAGGATTAAGATAGGTGAACGTAACACAGATAAATATACAATAAGTATGTTTTCCTAGCGTATTACAATTACAGCTATCAATGAAACTATTTGTAACTTCTGACTAACATATGTATATATCGGCAATGAACCGATATATGACATAAGCAGGAACGCTGACTAGGACTGGAACGATACAGGTACCAGGACTCAGAAGGATTCGCTATCTCTTCGCAGAGATGAACGCAATCCACAAACGGTAACAGAACAGGATTCAGAAGGATTCGTTATCTCTTCGCAGAGATGAACGCAATCCACAAACAGTAACAGAACAGGATTCAGAAGGATTCGTTATCTCTTCGCAGAGATGAACGCAATCCACAAACGGTAACAGGACAGGATTCAGAAGGATCCGTTATCTCTTCGCAGAGATGAACGCAATCCACAAACAGAACCAGGAGCAGGGTAACTACCTCAGCACGGGTGGTCACGGTACGCGCAACCTACCAAAACGTGCTGGAAAGCTGACTAACTGCACACAGGATATAAACAGTTCGTGTACGTATACATCAGCGACACTGATGTATCACGTAACACAAATACAAGGAAAATAATAAACGTGCTGGTATGCATATATATTGGCAATGAACCAATATATGATGCAAAGACCAGCAAAGTATCTTTATAACAAGAAACACGATCGGGGGCTAAAGCGACAGCAAGGCAGGCTTAAGCTGAAGCTATGAAAACCCAAGGAAACCCTGCAGGAAGCAGATCTTTATACTGAGGTCATCCAATGGGAGCAGACATGCAGATTCCCACACAGGTGAATGATAATCAGTCACAAGCTGACAGCAGGGAAAGACAGACAAATCTATGCAGCTTGCATGGAAATAGATCAGAACTGCCTGAGCTGCAGCACTACTACTTCCAGTAATAGCTGCTGCAGCAGCGATCATTACACAGAGCTACGCAAGCTGGCCAGGTGCCGATTTTATTGACTTCTGACCCTTTGATTACTGTTATTGGATCACAGGGTCAGGAGCCAATGAAATCGGCTCCTGCCCGGCTGATAGAGATGTGGCGAACGGTCCCCGAACCGTTCGCCGGCGAACATCTCTAAATCCATGGGCCTCTTACTACTTCCGGGTCGCAATGACCCGGAGTAGTACGCCTGCGCTGCCCGGCGGAGCGCGTCCTAGATCGCGCTCCTGTTGCCGGGCACTCTCTGCGCATGTGCGTGACGTCATGAACGACGTCACGCACATGCGCAGAGAGTGCCCGGGAACAGGAGCGCGATCTAGGACGCGCTCTGCCGGGCAGCGCAGGCATACTACTCCGGGTCATTGCGACCCGGAAGTAGTAAGAGGCCCAGAGAGGTTCGCCAGGCGAACAGTTCGGCCCATCACTACCGATTGACGGTGCGCTGCTGTTATACCGACAACAGGGCAAGTGGGCTGCAGCGACAGGAGAGTGGCGCCAATGGTAAGAGAGAAGGGTCTTCTTGGTGTGACGTTGGTGAGACCCATTTTCTTACCAAAAAGTGTCTGGTGTCTGGTCCTCAAGGGGCCAGAGACTACTGGTAAGGAAGTGGTTAAAGTAACACCGACGCTATCTTTTTCCATTGTGTTTCCTTTCAACTGGCATTTTTAAACAAGAGATTGGAAATGTTGAAGCCAGAACCTGTAGCTAACCATTTTGGCATCTGGCTGGCCAAAACGTGAAATGGCCAGGCTACTGTGGCCAATGTGAGGAGTAGCCGCCTGTGTCCTCCTCTCGCATCTGTCTGCAGGGAGGAAATAGACAGAGCAGCCTATGCACTCTCTCCCTCCCTGCTGTGTGTGTGTGTGAGGTGTCTCCGAATTTCATTGTAGCTTGTGTTGTGGCAGCAAATACTGGCAACACAGCCTGCAATAAAAGCCCACGGAGACACCACACACGGAGGGAGAGAGCACAGGTGCACTGGATGGGCTGTCCTGTACATTTCCTTCATGCAGAGAGAGTGAGAGGCGGGGCAAGGGGAGGAGCCAGGTAAAGATGTAGATACCACCACCAAACACAAATTGTTTTGGACACTGGCCCCAGTAGCCCGGCTCGCAAATACTTCACAGCAGCAGTCGATATTTAAAGGGGCACTACAGCAAAAAACTGTAAAATTTAAAATTTGTGCAAACATATACAAATAAGAAGTAAGTTTTTTTCCAGAGTAAAATGAGCCATAAATTACTTTTCTCCTATGTCGCTGTCACTTACAGTAGGTAGTAGAAATGTGACAGAAGTGACAGGTTTTGGACTAGTCCATCTCTTTATAGGGGATTCTCAGGGATATATTTATTATCAAAAGCACTTAGTAAATGGCAGTTGCTCTGTCAAACTGCCAAAAAAACTGTGTAGTGAGCAGGGAAACTGGTCAGAATCATTGTTTAAATTATTTTTCCGGACTACTCCAAAACCTGTCGCTTCTGTCAGCCTTCTACTACCTACTGTAAGGGACAGCAACATAGGAGAAAAGTCATTTATCGCTCATTTTACTCTGCAAAAAAAATGTACTTCTTATCTGTATATGTTTGCACATATTTTAAATTTTACGGTTTTTCGCTGTAGTGCCCCTTTAAAGGAACGCGCGTTGCTATGCAACGCACGCTACACTGCAAGGAGCTTAGTGTGCATAGTGGCCGTTAATTGTTTTTAACGATAATCAAGCTGATTGGTCGGCCAAATTGGCCAGCAAAAACCAGAAGTGACCAGACTTCGGGTTCTGGCCTTAACAATATTTAGAAATACATAAAAGTCAAAACACTCAAAAAAAAGTTTCTGCTAATTAAAAACCCCAACTAAACCAACAGCAGATCAGCAGCTGTGCTCTGAGTCAGTTTGTACCCACAAGATACGTTGCTGTGCATATTTCAGCAAAGGGTATGGTGTGCGATATGTAGGGACCACAGAAGTGCACAGACCACTGATGAACTGAGCGGTATTGCAGCACATGCTGCATGCATTCCTGTCCATAGCGCAGTCCTCTGCGGTGTCAGGTGATGGAATCAGTGCTGCATTGAAGAGCAGTGCAGGTACCATGCAATGCCGTATAACACAAAGGCACCTGCGCACTAAATTTCATGTGGCTTTGCGCACAAAATCAGAGATTTGCCAAGTGTGTCACCCCCAGAGTGATGTGATTAATGATCAAGCACTGTTTCTCAACATTTTTATAGTAGCATGTAACCTTGATAAAAGGGTTACATACTACATAGGTCCGATAAAACTGGAATGCACAAGGAGCGCACAGCAATTTTACCGGTACTAATGCAAGAGGGATATCGCAGGTTATGCGATTACCGCAACGCACCTTTCCTGGGTAACACGCGGTGTCCCCTAGTATTGGTACCGGTAAAACTGCCATGTGTGCAGGGCGGTTTTACCAGACCTACATGAATCAGGCCCAGTGATTGCTAAGTGTCCTCTAGAATGAATACCATATTCTCAAGTGCTCTTCTCTTTGATAGGAGCACTCCATAACTGGGTTTAAATGATTTTCAAACATTCCTTGAAACTTCTAACCTTTACAGGATTTATACATGTACCATAATAGATTGACAGTGACAACTTCCAGTACCCCGAACCAAACATAAGTATTCCCTGGACCTCTCGGAGGACTGAGAAGTGGTTCAGTCAAATCACCAATTATCCTCAGAAGACGGAAGTGTTCCACGTCAGTGTTCTCCCCAGAAATTATTTCCAGCTGGGTGGCATGAAAGTAGCCGGGTGGGGCGTGATGAGAGAATGCTGGGCAGGTGCTTCTGTGAGCAACTGTGCTTACAGCATAGGAGAAGGTGAGCTGATGACAGCCGGGTGCTCACCAAAACTAGCCGGGTGAAGCACCCGGCTAAAAGAGCCTGGGGAGAACACTGCACATGGCAGCTTAAAGGGAACCTGAACAAAGTAAAATGATTAAAAACAAACACATCATTTATTTATGTATTTATATAGCACGGCATATTACACAGTGCTGTACAAAGTATATTTTGTCTTGTCACTAACTGTCCTTCAGAAGGGCTCACAATCTAGTCACTACCATAGTCCTATGTATATGTATGTATCGTGTAGTGCCTGTATCATAGTCTAGGGGCAATTTAGGGGTAAGCCAATTAACTTATCTGTATGTTTTTGGGATGTGGGAGGAGACCGGAGTACCCGGAGGAAACCCACACAGACACGGGGAGAACATACAAACTCCTTGCACTAGGCTACCGTGCTGCCCATGTATCTCTAAATAAATATTACATACTTATCTTGCCCTCAGTTCCTCTCAGAAGCTCACCATTTTCTTCTAGCAACGATTCCTATCAGGTCTGACAAGATTTTCAGAACTGAAAAATATATCAGTTGCTGTCAGTTATAACTGAAAGGATAACTGATGTGCAAGGTGATGTCCATGTTTCTCAATGGCTCCTATGGGCAATGTTACAGTTTAACAGTGTGCTGACCTGGAAGCTGTTATAGAGTCATCACCGTTTTTAAAATGGAGGACGGAGAAATCACAGTGAACAAACAGGATGCGGAAGAGGAGAAATAGATGAGTAGACTACATGGGAGGGAAGTATAATGTGTGTTTATTTTGACTTTTAATTTTCAGCTCATGTTTGCTTTAAGGTCCAGATCTACGGCAAGATTTCACCTGTCAAAATACTTGAGCTTCCCCTTGCATCCCTCTTTCTTTAACAATCCTATTATCTGTAGTCATCTTGTGGTCTATTGTTGTTTTAAAGATCCAGGAAAGCCCATAGACACTTTGTTTATCGTCAGTTACCAGCGATTCAGTCTTACAGTGAGTACTTAGCTTTACATCACAGTAGTATGCTCACAGTATGTATTGGGGGGGGGGGGGGGAGTTGTGCTCCTCATCCAATATGCAGATCAGGTGTAAAGAGAAGGAATAATCCCTGAGCAAGACAGCCAGTCTAATGGTGTGGAAGAGATAGAGTGCATCTCCTTATTTTTACAACTACGGCAATAGTGTATATTCCCTTACTCATAAATTCAGGTCCAGCAGTGCTGAGATCACTGATGTTCGGATGGTTTGTCCTGACATATTTGTTCACGTCAGGTTCAGTAATTAAAGGGAACCTAAAGTGAGAGGTATATAGAGGCACTATATAAATCAATAATAATAAACTCTTCCTGCTTTAATAAACCAGGAAACCCCCAATTATCAAAAGAATTGCATGTGCAGTGTACACATCACAACCCTGCAATAAGCAGCCACCCAAACTAAGCCGCTGCAGTACTAAGCTGCAGCCTACAACTGCCCCACCCACACTAAGCTGCTGCCCACAGATGCTTCCAGGTCCATGCATATTTACAACCTTCCGTTAGTATATAGTATGAGTTTGAAGTTGAGCTTATTACAAAGGGGCACTATGGCGAAAAATTGTAAAATTAAAAATATGTGCAAACACACATAAGAAGTATGGCTTTTCCAGAGTAAAATTAGCCATAAATTACTTTTCTCCTATAATGCTGTCACTTACAGTAGGTAGAAGAAATCTGACAGAAGTGACAGGTTTTGGACTAGTCCATCTCTTCATAGGGAATTGTCAGCAAGATGGTTATTCTTTATAAAGATATTCCCCTATCCTCTGCGCAGTACGTCCTGAGGAAGTCCCTGGGCGGGGCGAAACGCGTCGACGTAGGCCTGCGTCACGCGCTGAGATGTGCCTCTTTGCCCCCTCTGCCCTCCCGCCGGATCGGAGCACGGTGCCCGAAGCTATGGCGTATACCTCCAAAGACCGGATTCCCGCTCGGATGTGATGACACAAGTCTAAGGCCTTGAGTCGGATACTCCCGCAGATATCTATCACGCACACTGCGGTTAACCGGGCAGGCTGAAACAGTCTATGCGGACATTGCACTTCGCATCAAGGGAGGAGGTGGTAACTATGAGAGACAGTGTATATGGCACTAATATCCACAGAGTTCATATGTACATTCATCTATGGTGGAGCACTGTATGCATTGAAACTTTGATGG
Organism: Hyperolius riggenbachi; assembly: GCF_040937935.1. Taxonomy (NCBI): domain Eukaryota; kingdom Metazoa; phylum Chordata; class Amphibia; order Anura; family Hyperoliidae; genus Hyperolius; species Hyperolius riggenbachi. Next base: position 595,832,337 of record NC_090646.1, on the reverse strand, counting down.
TGTGATATATGACTTGGCTGGAATAGTGAACTATCTTGCCAGTATGGGCCTACAAATTTATATTGCAGCAAGTCGGCTAGGTGCACCATCCTTATACGGTCTGAAAGACTTTTGGAAAAATGCAGCGATCTTTCATGATGATCTTTTTTGATGTTAAACTCTGTTTTACACAATTGAATCTTGGATGTAAGACCTTCTGCGGATTTTTTTCATATATGCCATTATAGACTGTGTTCTCATCATTTTTTAATGCCATTTTTTGTGGGTGACGACCCATATAACATAGTACCCCTATGAGATTACTTGTATGCAGGGCATGGTGCTGTGATTGTGGGGGGGCACATTTTTATTGCTGTGGACCACCGTACTGTCGGTGCATGGGGTGATGTGGACAAATTTGGACAGGCAATTGGCATATTAGATGCTTTAATCTCTTGGCATTGTAGGTGTCCGTGTCTGCCTCTCCCCATGCACGGGAGTGACATGGTTAATTTGGTTACAATCTGGTCTGTGTACGGTCGTCTGAGACTTTCTGTTGAGACATATTTGGGGAACACCCCCGCATAACGAGTATTTGTGCATTATAATTGTGTGCAATATATAATACTTACTTATAGACCTTTATGATTAGCCAAGGTGAAAGAATTTTTTGATCTTCAATAAATATCAGGTGGTTGAACAGCATATACTGGTAGTGCTTTTGTTTTTTTGTCTTTAGTTTTTTGACCAGTGCGTGTACCCACCTGGTTTGCACACATTAGCATGTACACTTTTGTGTAGTTGGTTTTGGTACACATCACAACCCTGCAATAAGCAGCCACCCAAACTAAGCCGCTGCAGTACTAAGCTGCAGCCTACAACTGCCCCACCCACACTAAGCTGCTGCCCACAGATGCTTCCAGGTCCATGCATATTTACAACCTTCCGTTAGTATATAGTATGAGTTTGAAGTTGAGCTTATTACAAAGGGGCACTATGGCGAAAAATTGTAAAATTAAAAATATGTGCAAACACACATACGAAGTATGGCTTTTCCAGAGTAAAATTAGCCATAAATTACTTTTCTCCTATAATGCTGTCACTTACAGTAGGTAGGAGAAATCTGACAGAAGTGACAGGTTTTGGACTAGTCCATCTCTTCATAGGGAATTGTCAGCAAGATGGTTATTCTTTATAAAGATATTCCCCTAAAAAGGATTTAAACAATGATGCTGGCCAGCTTCCCTGCTCAGTTTTTTGGCAGTTGGACAAAGCAACTGCCATTCACAAAGTGCTTTTGAAAATAACTAAATCCCTGAGGATCCCCCATGAATAGATGGACTTGTCCAAAACCTGTCACTTCTGTCACATTTCTACTACCTACTGTAAGTGACAGCAACATAGGAGAAAAGTAATGTATGGCTCATTGTATTCTGGAAAAAAATGTACTTCTTATTTGTATATGTTTGCACATATTTTAAATTTTAAAATTGTTTGCCATAGTGCCCCTTTAAGCACTAGCCTTTTTTTAAAAGCGCTTTAAAAGCACTTGTGTAATAAATTTGAATGAGAGTATTCTCACATGAGCGTTGAGCTTTTTTTCAATCACAAACGCGGGACCTGCACCATTTTCTGAGCGTTTGCGCTTCAATGGAAGGTATAGGAAAATCACAAAGTGCTGTAAAAGCGCTTGGTAAAGCTATTTTGTGAGCGCTTTCTTTTTATTAAAAATTGCATTAAAGATATTCAATTCCAGATCAAAGAGTTCACGTCCTGATTGTCTGCAAACAGAAAAGCTCAAAACGCAAAACAAAAGTGATTACAAAAATCGCAAATCGCTCAAAAAACGCCTGAAAAATCGCTTCAAAAAGCGATCAGCGATTTATAATGTCAACTAAGCCTAAAAGATGACAGTTCACTTGACAAGCAGCCTATTGGGCCAATCAAAGTGAGGGGATCATGTCCATTAAAGCTGGAACCGCCAAGGCTCAAGGTGGGTTCAGTGGAGCGGCCATTATTAGCAAGGAGCGTGAGGTAGTTAGCAGCACACGCCAGGCTGCACTACCGCGCGTAGCGTGTGCATAACTGGCGCTTCTCTCATTAAGCTGCTCTGCTTTAGCAGCTCAGCTTAATAATTCAACCCCAATGTCCTGAGGTCTGATGATGCCAAGATAAACTTATTTAGTTCAGATGCTGTCGTGTGTGGCGGCAACCAGGTGAGGAGTACAAAGTCAAGTGTGTCAAACATGGTAAGGGTGTCATGGTTTGGGACTGCATGAATGCTGCCGGCCCAGGGGAGCTACAGTTCATCGAGGGAACAATGGATGCCAACATGTACTGTGACATACTGATGCAGAGCATGATCCACTCCCTTCAGAAACTGGGCCACAGAGCAGTAGTCCAACATGATAACAACCCTAAACACACCTCCACACCTCCTGCCTTGCTGAAGAAACGGAGGGTAAAGGTTTAATCCCTATTGAGAATCAGTGGGGCATCCTCAAATGGAAGGTGGAGGAGCCCAAGACCTTCTTTCTCTTAGGCGATATTTTCACATCCTATCAATAAAATGACCGTAACCAAGAATTGAACTTCATCCTAATCAGTAGTTGATACCCTCTTTCCCATGAGAAATCTATTGCTTTTCTCAAACGGATCATCAGGGAGCCCTGTATGGCTGATATTGTGGTGAAACCCGTCCCAAAGTGTGATGTCAGCACCTCACAGCTCTGAGGTCCTGACATCACACTGTGGGAGCCTTATTGCATTGTTGGAAATAACAGCTGTTTCCAACTGCCAAAAAAGCAAGCAGCAGCTACTTCCAGTGACATCACCTGCCAGCAGTGATAAATGTCAGAATGTAGATCAGGGAGAGGAAAGATTTTACAAAGAGCAAACTATGACTAAATCATTTATACACAATTATTGTAAAAACTTTTTTAATACATTATTTTAACTGGAGTTCCTCTTTAAACCACCAGCAAGCAAGAAAATACTCAGAATAATTTTTTAAGGGGAGACCAGCCAGGAGTCCATGGGGAGATCAAACACTGCTGCTGCCGTGCACCCAATACGACCATTCCGAACGAGATCTCTCTGCCGGATGGATCATTTTGAAAGATTTTGGCCAGAAATCAATCAAGATTACGAAGCGGTGGCCATATTGTGGCATCGATCTCTGGCAGATTTTATCATTATGATTACCCATGCTGCAAATTGAGTAATGTTTGGGTACCTTTAGACCGCTGCCAGAGATTGGGGCCAACACTGTGGATGCTGCCAGGCGCCTATGACAATTGTGAGAGATAGGGGTCTATACTGTGTCAGTGACGCTAATGGGCATCTGTAACCATTAACAGATATTGGGGGCTGCACTATGCTTGCTGTTAGATACTGGGGATTCATGAGCGACTACTGACAGAGACCCCGGGCAATATGTGACTGAGGACAACACTAACTAATAGTACCAACAATGAGGATCAGTTATGCAAACCAGTGCAACGAAGTTTGGAGCAAAACTAATTGAAATGTTTAGCAGTTGGGCAGACACACCAATCGCAATCCTTGCTCAGAGTATCGGCTCCACTTTTATTTTCCATAATCCAAATAATTCCATACTCCTAAAGACAATTAGCATCTAAGAAACACAGCCTGTGCAATATTCACAATGTAAAAAGGTAATAATTAGTAGTCAATAAAGTGCTATGGTATAATGCAACTATAAGTCTGCTCAGTCTGCTGCCGGCCTGGTTTGATTTATCCAATAAAGCGCTCTCAAAACCTTGTACCAGGCAATACAAGAGCCAAACTGTACATGGTGCAGCACTCAAGCTGAACAGTCACATGATAGTTGCATACATTGAAATTCAATATTCCACAGGAGAGATTGAGCATTGGTCCTCCACCCCCCCCCCCCCCCAGTTAACGACTCACCAGATGTCGGCCACCACTCATTTTCTAGATGACCTGAGCTGGAAGGCCAACAATCTCTAGCCAGAAGAAGGTCCAGCAGATACTATTATTCCTTTGTCAACTTAGTTGAAGTTCTGTATGGCTCAGGAACTTCGAAGGTCCTTCTGTCCACTACTGAATCTATTCTCTGTACCGCCATTCTGATCTGGTACACCGGCTCCTCCACTGGTGACAAAGACAAACTTCAGAGGGTCATCAGACGGAGTCGATAATTGGAAAACCCCTCCCCCACTAGAACTCCACAACCCCTGATTGCGCTCCAGAGCAACGAGGACTGCTAACGACCCCTCACACTCAGGCTACCATTTCTTCAGTTGGCTCCCATCAGGCCCCGGAGGTTATCCCTTCTGCCGTCAAACTTCCGAACTCTGTGATACCCCCCCCCCCCCCCTCCACATGAATGGCTAAATTGGGTGAAGAGATCAACAGTCCCGGGCTAATGGTACTCTGCTCTAATAGCCAAAACACAGTAGAAGCAGTTACTGTCACGTCCCATGACCGGTGCAAATACTTCTATGGGTACTCCCAGAGGGTACAAATAGCCTGGGACTGTTGGTCTCCTCCTGGTTGGAGGGTGAATGGCAATAAAAGGAGGGGATCCCGGTCAGGGCAGAAGTAGATGGAATGTGATGGAGAGGAATTGGAGGGCAGGGAACCATAGCCAGTATAGAAATAAATGTATTGAGAACCAATATAGAGATGGATAAGGATGGGATCCTGGCCAGAACAGAGGAGGTCTAACTGAGATAAGAAAGAATGATAGGATATAGGCTAGTGAATGGGGATGTATAAGGAGGTGATCCTTAGGGCCAAGCCAAGGGAGAAGCTCTATTGAAAGGCACCAACCTCTGGGAACAGAGCCATGAGGGCGCCCAGAGGTGCACCCCTTCCCCCTCAGTGCCACCCCTTCCCCCTCAGTGCCACCCCTCCTCTGATGCGGGCACACTTTTGCATCTCTGCCTCTGTTGCTGGAGAACCTTGTCCCAACACTGGTGATCCTGTTCAGAGATTGGGGAAAAAATATAGGAAGAGGCAGAATAAGGAGGGGATCCAAGAAAGTGGAAGCAAGAAGTTTTGAATCAGGATGATACCATTTATTGGCTAACTTAGAGATGGATAAACAGTGAGCTTTCGACTTATAAAAAGCCTCCGTCGGACTGGTTCCTGACCAGAACTGAAAAACACAGCTTATATACACTGACATACAGAGGAGAAACATTCTTTAGCAAACATAAATGTAATTAGATGCCTTAACTGTTACTGAGGAGGCTTTCCCAGGCATCCTATCTAAATTGATAAGATCAATAGAATCCTCAACATGACATAAAGCAGACTCTGGTGATGAAGAGACATCGTAAATTCCGAATTCAAATTGTAACTGGCCTGGTTACATGCACCATTAATTCTAAGCTTAAGAGAATTGTGGCATTTAAAGCCAGCACCTGAAAGCAAATAAAATGAATAGTGACAGTGAATTCCATCTTACACAGCATATGGCACAAAAATGAATGAAAAGATAGAAAAATTTAAATTAAAAGAACTGTGGCATTTAAAACCCATCGTACCAGCACAAGAAGTTGGAGTCCTTGTTTAAACCATCTTGTACAGTTTTGAACCAATGTATAAACTTAGTTTCTTGTGTTAGTCTCATGTTTCCCGATTTGAAGCCACCCATTAATACAGTGACGCGAAAATCGCTTAAACTGTGTCCAGGTAAACAAAAGTGTGTTGGTATTGGGAGATCAGTATAATTTGTAATATCCTTTTTCCTGCTGTTAATAGTGGATTTGTGGTGTGTCATGCGATCCCGCAGTGGTTGACTTGTTTCTCCCACATAAATTCCTTTGGGGCATTTTGCACACATGATCAGGTATACCACATTAGATGAGTCGCAGGAAAAGGTGCCTTGTACTTTGTATTCCTGTTGTGTACCCGGTATTAGTATCCTGTCAGTGGAATGGATGTATTCACAGGTCCCACATGTTTTCCCTCGGCAGGGGAATGTTCCATTCTGTTCTTGCCTATTTAAGGCACTCCTCACTATCATCTGCTTAAGATTGGGTGGCTGTCGGAACGCAAGGAGGGGAGGTTCAGGGAATATCTTTTTCAGTCTCTGATCCTTGTGTAGAACAGGATGAAGTTCTTTTGCAATCTTCCTTAAGATTTCCAAGCGTGGGTTGTAGGTTACTACCAGTGGGACACGGCTCTCTTCCTGGCTCTGCTTGTACTCCAGGAGCTGAGTCCTAGGGATGTTGTTAGCTTTCTTGATTTGGGTCTCAGCCATTAGAGGATTGTATCCCTGTTTTATGAAATTCTTCTTCAGGTAACCCAGGTGTTTGTCTTTGTCATCCTTGTCAGAACAGATCCGATTGCATCTTATTGCCTGGCTGTAAATTATGGAATTCTTTATATGTTTGGGGTGGAAACTGTCATACCTGAGGTATGTGGGACGATCCGTCGGTTTGCGGTACATGGACGTTTGTAAGCTGTTCTCTCTGATGTATATGGTGGTGTCAAGAAAGTTAATCTCCTTGTGAGAGTAGCTCAATTTCAGTTTGATTGTGGGATGGAAAGCATTGAAGTTCCTGTGAAATTGGACAAGATCCTCCTCACTTGCAGACCAGATGATCAAGATGTCGTCGATAAAACGGAAGTAGGCCATGGGTTTTATATGACAAGTATTCAGGTATTCTTCTTCAATCTTTGCCATGAAGAGATTTGCGTACTGCTGTGCAAACCGTGAGCCCATTGCCACTCCCATTTGCTGCAAATAGAGGTCCTCCCCAAAAGTGAAATAATTGTGTGTGAGAACGAATCTCATTAGTCCAGCAATTGAGTTTATAGGTGTGCCCAAACCTTGAAGATATTTGCGACAGGCCGCAATTCCATCATTGTGGGGAATGTTGGTGTACAGAGACTCTACATCCATAGTGGCAAGAATGGTGCCTTCAGGCACTGGGCCAATGGCTGCCAGTTGGTTCAGGAGGTGTGTAGTATCCTGTATGTAGCTGGGTCTTTTACAGACTAGAGGCTTCAAAATGTTTTCCAACTACCCTGAGATATTCTCTGTGAGAGTTCCATTCCCTGAGATTATGGGCCTGCCTGGGTTCCCCTCTTTGTGGACTTTGGGAAGCATGTAAAAGCAGGCGGTTCTCGGCTTTTCCGGGATAAGAGTCTGTACATGAAGCCTGGTGTTTACGGGCAATTTCTTTACCATCCTATTGAGTGCCATCCTGTACCTTTTTGTTGGGTCCTCCTGTAATTTGGCATAGTGCATGGTGTTAGACAACTGTCTTTGTGCCTCCTGGATATAGTCACCGGTGTTCATGATGACTATGGCACCCCCTTTATCCGCTGGCTTAATAATAATGTCCTTATTCTCCTTAAGGGATGTGATAGCTTGTTGCTCTTGCAATGTTATGTTATGAGCCAGTGTTTTTCTTTTATTCAGAACCCTGTCAGAGATTTGGCGTCTAAATTTGTTGATGTATTTGGCCAGGGTAGGATTTTTTCCAGCTGCAGGGGTCCATCCGCGTTTTTTTGTGGATCTGGTGTGTGTTGGCTCATTATCAGTAGTGTTGCAAGATTCCTTGTCATAGTAGTGTTCCTTGAGACGTAGCTTCCTGAAGAATTGTTCCATATCACCACAGAGTGCAATCTTGTCTATGGGCTTTGCAGGGCAAAATGACAGGCCTTTGGACAGTACTGCCATTTCAGCTTCAGTGGCCTGATAAGAGGAAAGGTTAATGACACCTGTGGGTTGCTCTTTCTCTGCTGCTGCGGTATCCAAGTGTCCACTCTTTATTTTGAGTCTCTGAAGTTTTTTCTTCTTGTTTTTAATTAAGATCCTCTGCAATTTCCTATAAAAGGTCTGCAGCTGTCCCCATGCTCCTGTGGGGTCATCAGTTAAAGATGATTTCAGACTTTGTATATGGTCCTTCACAATCCTCTTCAGGTTATAGCAGATTTTTATTAGGTTGTTTCGTACTCTCTCCGAGCTCCTCCTGCAGATTTGTTCTGCAAACCTGCTATTGTATGTATGCAGGGTGGGATTCTGTATCCTCAGTCCTTGTGGTATAAGGTTCTCCTTTTTGCATGTAGTCAAGAAAAAGATGTCGCTGTCCAGCTGTGCAAGTTTCTTTAGGTCTTTTTTCAGTTCCAGGAATGTGCGGTACATTGCGGTATCTTTCAGCATAGTAGAAGCAGTAAAGTGTTGTACCGTGTTAGCCATGAGTAAAAGCAAGAAGTTTTGAATCAGGATGATACCATTTATTGGCTAACTTAGAGATGGATAATAAGTGGGAATTTATAAGGGGATTCTGGACTATTCAGATGGGGATGGAGGGTGGTCCCTGCCAGTACAGAGGAATGTGGAAGGAATATGCCGGATGCTGGCCAGTATAGAGGGAGTATACTATAGAGGGACATGGATGGAGATAATTATAAGCATAGGATTCTGGCAAGTACTAGAGGAGATGGGTGGAGGATTGGATTCTAGCCATTTGTCAACAGATGGGAAAGCAATACGTTGGAGAACTTGGATAGCACAGAGGGAGAAGGATGGTGATGGAGAAGCAGTAAGTTGGGATTCCTGGATAGTACAGATGGACAAGGATGGTCATGAAGAAGCAGTAAGTTGGAGATCCTGGATGGTACAGAGGGAGGATGGTGATGGAGGAGCAATAAGTTGTGGTTCCTGGACAGTACAGAGGGAGAAGAATGGTGATGAAGGAGCAGTAAGTTGGAGATCCTGGATAGTATAGAGGGGGAAGGATGGTGCTGAAGGAGCAGTAAGTTGGGGTTCCTGGACAGTACAGAGCATGGCTATGGAGTTGGTACAAAAATCCACCAACTCCGACTCCTCAGGTTAGGATTCCACCGACTTCGACTCCTCTAATTTGCATATTACAATTTTGTTGATTGAAAGTATGTAACATGAAATGCATCTCTTAACTGCCAACGCTTAGGAATTTTAAAATACAATTGAAGTGAGAGGGATATGGAGGCTGCCATATTTATTCCCTTTTAAACAATACCAGTTACCTGGATATCTGGCTGATCTTCTGCCTCTAATACTTTTAGTCATAGACTAAAACTAGACCTTGGTAAGATTACTTGTAGAAGGTACAGACAGGAACAAAAAACATTATCAGGCCCTAGGCAATGTAACTGTGGGTACATGTAAGAGTGATGTGCAGGTACTCTGCAGGAGAATGAGGGGATTCTTCCTCTATTACACATTCTTCATGCACATTCTGAACATGGATCAGGCCCTAGGCAATGTGACTGTGGGTACATGTAAGAATGATGTGCAGGTACTCTGCAGGAGAATAGGTCTATTCTTCCTCTATTACACATTCTTCATGCACAATCTGAACCAGGTTTATGGGTGATAGACAACACCTCTGTGTTCAATGTGCACAACATTCTCAGTGGATTCCCTGAAGCTCTGTGGGGAGTGCATATGTAGAGTATAGTACTACTGTGTAACAAAGTAAACCTGAGACAGATGAAATTAAAGTTTTATACATACATGGTGCTTCCTCCAGCCCCCTTCAGGCTAATCAGTCCATCGTTGTTCTCCTCCGCCACCTGGATTTTCTGCTATGAGTCCAGGTACTTAAGCCAGTCGGGCGTAGTGCGCATTCATACACTCTGCCACTGGGAGCGTACTACACCTGCACAGCACTATTGCGCAGGTGCAGAATGCTCCTGGCTGTGGAAGCAGCATGCGGCCAGACTGCACTGACTGGCTGAATTACCGGGACTCATAGCAGAAGATCCAGGTGGCGGAGGAGGACAGCGAGGGACTGATTAGCCTGAAGGGGGCTGGAGGAAGCCCCAGGTATGTATAAAACTTTTATTTTCATCCGTCTCAGGTACCCTTTAAATTCGTAGTCACCGAGCCATATTTTAACAACATATCAAATTATTTGATTTCATCAGCAAAGGGAGTGCATACATTTGCATAAATCAGCATCAATGCAGAATTATTTCCATCTCATTGACCATCTCTATTAGTGACACGGCTATAATCTTACAACATAGATGTTATTTAGTATATATAAGAGATTCCTGTGTACACATCATATATACAGTCACAATAAGATATGTATATCTGACTTTAAAAACCGCTACTTCGGGGACTCCCTGCCTTGTCCCCCTGTGTGTTCTGACGGTCCCCACTGCCCCGGTAACAATAACTGCAGAGCTACTCAACTCCCTATGGATTCCAGCGCTGGTTGGTCCTCTCTGCCTCCATTTTGTCAGAGCTACCCCTGTAAAAAAATTGTTAGCGGCAAAGCGGCTCACCTTCCTCCAGCGGCGGCGATCTGCAGTCATCTTGCGTACCGCGCGGCTTCCCCTAGTGACGGCTCATGTTAATGATTCAATGAGTCATTCCCCTAGAGCAGACACAGAGAGGAGGACAACATGGGGGCTAAATGGGGCACGGAAACACACATAGGGGAGCAGGAGGGGACACAGACACACATAGGAGGGGACACAGGGACTGGAGGACCACACAGATGGGCTGAAGGGGACACACACACAGGACAGGAGGGGACACATGGGGTCAGGAGAACCACACGGGGGGGGGGGGGCAGGAGTGGACACAGGGGAACTAGAGAACCACACAGGGGGCCAGAAGGGGACACATAGTGAACATAGGAGGACAATGGGGGAGGACATGTTCATAACGCTCCTAGAACATGGACGCACCAGGTTTAGTATATATATATATATATATATATATATATATATATATATATATTTCCCTGATTTTTGCCCTCTAAACCTAGGTGCGTCTTATATTCCGGAAAATACGGTATTTATGATGACTATTATCTGAGAAATAGAACATTTTATCATATTTTCTATTTTAATTACAGTTTAAATTTATTAGGAGTCGGAGTCCGAGCAATTTTTCCCAGACTCCGGCTCCAGGTACCCAAAAATTGCTCCGCCTCCACAGCCCTGGTACAGAGGGAGAAGGATGGTGATGGAGGGGCATTAAGTTGGTGTTCCTGGATAGGACAGAAGAAGGATGGTGATGGAGAAGCAATAAGTTGGGGATCCTGGATGGTGCAGAGGGAGAAGGATGGTGATGAAGGAGTAGTAAGTTTGGGTTCCTGGATAGAACAGAGGGACAAGGATGGTGATGGAGCAGTAAATTTGGGTTCCTGGATAGAACAGAGGGAGAAGATGGTGATGGAATATTTCGTTGGAGCAAGGCCAATATGTTAGGGATCCTGGACATCACAGAGGGAGAAGGATAGTGACTGAGGGGCAATAAATTGGCATAGCTCCCAACGTTTTGAGATCAGAAAGAGGGACATTTAACCACTTAACAACCGCCTAACGCCGATAGGCGTCGGCAGGTCGTTAGTGGTTTCCCATGGAAACGGCCGCTCGTTCGAGCAGCCTTTCCATGCTAGTTCACGGAGGGTGTCTCCGTGAACAGTGTGTGAGCCGCCGATCGCGGCTCGCATGCGTAATGTAAACACGCGGGGAAGAAATCCCCGCTGTTTACATCATACGGCGCTGCTGCGCAGCAGCGCCGTAAAGGAGATCGGCGATCCCCGGCCTCTGATTGGCTGGGGATCGCTGCATTCTGATAGGCTGAAGCCTATACTACACGGCGCAGGACGGATATCCGTCCTGCGCTGCCCACAAGCCACGGGAGAGGTAGGGAAGTAGAGGGAAGGCGGAAATCGCTGCGGAGGGGGGCTTTGAGGAGCCCCCCCCCCCCCCCCGCTGAACCATAATAGCCGGCGGCGATCAGAACCCCCTGCAGGACATCCCCCTAGTGGGGAAAAAAGGGGGGAAGTCTGGTCGCCCTGGCTCAATTACGATCTGTGCTGTGGGCTGTAGAGTCCACTCAGCACAGAAAGCTGAAAGTGAGCCCGGTCCTTAAGTGGTTAAGCCACACCTCTAACCATCCCCCAGTACACCCTCAGTCATACAAATGATAAAGATTTCATAAGAAAAATATGTTGTTTTATAATTCAAACCACACTGGTCCTTCTTATCCTGGTCCATTTTCCTTCATATTAACATTTGAAAATAAGAAATACATCAATTTAAAGGCTGGGAATACATGTTAGAGTCAATTAAAAACATTTTTCAGTAGAAAAATACATATTTTTACATAGATCTGTACATCAGTCCTGAAAGAGGGACAAATGAGGGAGAAAGAGGGACAGGGGGCTCACAAAGAGGGACTGTCCCTCCGAAAGCGGGACAGTTGGGAGCTATGAATGGATCCTGTATAGCAAAGAGGGAGAAGGATAGTGATGGAGAAGAAATAATTTTTGGATCCTGGATAGTACAGAGGGAGAAGGATGGTGATGGAGAAGGGGGTCCCCATACCGGTAAGAGGAAAACGGATGAGGATGGAGGAGAAGATCCCGGTCAGAGCAGAGGGGGACGGAGGAGGAGGGGATCCCGGTCAGAGGGAGACGGATGAGGCTGGAAGAGGAATAGGAAGGGGGATTCTGGTCAGGGCAGAAGGGAACGGAGGAGGAGGGGATCCCGATCAAAGCAGAGGGGGACGGAGGAGTCATAGGAAGGGGGATTCTGGTCAGAGCAGAGGGGGACGGAGGAGGAATAGGAAGGTGCATCCCGGTCAGAGCAGAGGGGGACGGAGGAGGAGGAATCCCGGAGGGAGACAGATGAGGCTGGAGGAAGACTAGGGATGGCCCGCTGGCCAGTACGGAACGCAGACGGGGCGGGGGGAGGCGCCGGGGGAGGAGTCAGGGTCACTGGTAGCGGGTCTGTTTCCTCTGGTCACATCAGACGCTCCTGCACACAGCGGCTCCCGGGCGTCTGTCCGCCGCTCCGGGTGTCTCCCGTCCAGCATGGCCCTCCTCCGAGCCCGCGCGCTGTATGACTTCCGGGCGGAGAACCCGGGCGAGGTGTCGCTGCGGGAGTCGGAGCAGCTGAACCTGTGCAGCGATCAGGACATCGAGGGCTGGCTGGAGGGGGTGAACAGCCGCGGAGAGAGGGGGCTCTTCCCGGCCTCCTATGTTGAGATCGTCAGGGGGGAATCGGTCGCCCCTCCCCCGCCTCCTCCTCCACCCGTCGTGGATAATCGTTATGCCAACCTGCCACCTGGAGGGTACGAGCCTGCCCAGCCACCCCCTACCTTCCGGACGCAGGAGACTTTCCAGAGCTTCTCCCGGCCCAGCTCCCTTCCATACCAGCACAGCCAGGCCAGTGATGATGATTGGGACGATGAGTGGGATGACAGTAGTTCCACAGCAGCCGATGAACCTGGTGGTACCCCAACACCTGGCTACTATGGAGGCGGTTTCCATGACTACGACAGCACCAGGTACCGCATGTCCACCCGTTCTGAGTTGCCCCCAGGGTCTTATAACACGACCAGCTCATCTGCGTCGGCCGCTAAGGGAACGTCCACCGTTGGCCGCAATCTCAATCGGTTCTCTGCTTTTGTGAAGAGTGGCGGTGAGGCGTTTGTGTTGGGTGAAGCAGCTGGATTTGTGAGGGATGGGGACAAATTATGTGTGGCCCATGGTCCCAATGGGCCAGAGTGGCAGGAGAATCCCTACCCGTTCCATTGCTCCATTGATGAGCCCACCAAGCAGACCAAGTTTAAGGGCATGAAGAGCTACATATCTTATCGTCTGTTACCCAGCCACACGGGGCTACAAGTTCACCGGCGCTATAAGCACTTTGACTGGCTGTATGCCCGCTTGGTGGAAAAGTTCCCGGTCATCTCGGTTCCCCGAATCCCAGAGAAACAAGCCACAGGCCGCTTTGAGGAGGACTTTATCTCCAAGCGCAGAAAGGGCCTGATTTGGTGGATGGATCATATGTGCAGCCATCCAGTGCTGGCCCGCTGTGATGCCTTTCAGCACTTCCTCACATGCACAGATGAGAAAGCCTGGAAACAGGGTAAGAGGAAGTGTGAGAAGGATGAGATGGTGGGTGCTAACTTCTTCCTGACCCTGACCACAATGCCAGCATCACCAGTGTTGGAACCCCAAGAGGTTGATGGCAAACTGGATGCCTTCAAGTCATTCGCGAAGCGGATGGATGAAAGTGTGCTTCTTCTCAACCAAACAGCTGGAGAATTTGCCCGCAAGCAAGCTTCTGGCTTCAAGAAAGAGTATCAGAAAGTTGGACTGTCCTTTAAGGGTTTGGGTCAGGCCTTTGAGATTGACCAACAGCCTTTCTCCACTGGCCTGAATAAGGCAATGGCCTTTACAGCGGATGCTTATGATTCTATTGGGGAGATGTTTGCAGAGCAGCCCCGCCAGGATCTTGATCCAATCATGGACTTGCTGGCGGTCTACCAGGGCCATCTGGCTAACTTTCCTGACATCATCCATGTCCAGCGAGGTAACCAAACTTGTTTGTGATGGTTGTCCTGTTTATGCTTACATTTTACTTTAATATCCAAATGAAGACAAACCTTAAAAAACACCTTTCTCAACTGCTGATTAGCCCTGTGGAAAGTTTCAGCTCAGCATGTTGTAGAATAAGAAAAACTGCCTAGGTTAATTTCACAACACATCTTTATTCTCTGTGTCTGTCTGAGGGAATTTACATCACTTCCTCCCTTGGTGAGACAGAGGTTCTGGCAGTTTTTCTTGGTCTACATCAAGCATCAACTCCCCTGCACTGAATTAGAACTTTGCATCTGGCTAACCAGAATTGGAGGAATGATACCTGATGAATCGGCCTTCTGAATCTGTTTCACCTAGGTCAGGGATGTCGTACTCCAGTTCTCAAGAGCTGAGGTCCTCACACATTTTTTGCACAGCCCAACTTAATTGATAGGGTTGAATCAGGAAAGGTGTGATTCATCAAGAACAACCTCCATTTCTCAGTCCATCCTAAACGCTGGCATGGATATTGCCCTTGAGGAATGGAGTTCAACACATGTCCTATGTAAAATACTGACTCATTCCAGGCAGGGCTGTGGAGTCATTACAAAAAGCATCCATCTCCTTAGTTTATGAAACCTGCGACACAAGGTACCCAAAATTGCTCTGACTCCTCGATTCCACAGCCCCGATTCCAGGTGAGTTGTGCATTCTGTGGAGAAAGAGAAGCTCCTTCAAAAGTCAGACTTGACATTGGCAACCATCTCTAATGACTGGTAATGTCTGGAACATGTAGTGGGAAGAATGCTTGGTACTATTCTAGGGGACCGGGGGCAGGAAACCTGTTAGGGAACAGTTCTCCAATAACAGTACCAAGTTTTGTGATTGGCCGAATAGTGTGGGCGTAATTTACTACAACCGATCTAAAACCTAGATGTTCAAGAGTGTGTTGCCTGCCCAACCACATTAGCTAAATTTCCCAATGAGCTTTCCTGCTGGGTCCCCTAAACACGATAGCTCTCATACAATGATTATCGGTTTACAAAAACAATCGTTTAACATGCAAATTCTAATTTCACAGGAACTGAACATTTGCACACGGTAATCGCATTTGTGGACTGATGATGGTAGCCAGAATTATTGACATCTTGTTGATACTCTAGTAATCAGCTGACACTTTGGTTGCAGTTCCATAGTCTGATTATCCCTTGGAAATTTCCAGTTCCTTGTTTAATAGGAATTTGCATATTCATCGTTTTTTTTTTTGTTTTCCTAAGCAACAGTGAAATACAGTAGTATTGTAACATAGCATCCTGTCTGAACCAGCTGTTTTTTATACAGTCTTTTTTATACTTGTACTGCATGGTCCTTTAGTAAGAGGTTGCTAAATCATCTTGTCACTTGTGCAACCAGCACTAGTCTCTTACATTTTTACTGTTGCCCCTCACTTCCTGTCAACTCGGTTGCAGGTCTCCTGCATCAGCATTGAGCCCCAGTGCAATTTAACTTTTTCTTCCAAGTTTTCTCCTAAGTGGTATTGTCATACCTAGTCAATAAAAGGTGCTAGTCTGTTAGAGGACCCAGAAGGAATCCTCTTTGGGAAATTCCACTAACGTGATTGTGTGGATGGCACCTTCTGGGACTGCTAGGATACTAATTGGTTGTTGTAAACTACGCCAACACTATTCGGCCAATGACAACACTTCTTTCTGTAGAGGGTGCTGTGATTGGAGAAATGTTCCCTATGAGGTTTCCTGCTTGGTCCCCTAAAGTAGACCAGTGCCCAATAAAAGGCCTCGCAAGCAAGACAATTTTTACAGTGCAGTTTCACCTACTTTTTTTGTACTTTTTCAATTGCAAAGTACTGAAAAGTAAATTTGAAGAGGTGAAAAATTATTTTGTAGGAGAAAACTTAAGAGAAAATGTTAATGAATAAATAAACTGAAGTATGCTTGAGCTATAAATTTACTGGTTCAAAGATGATGAATCCATGGGAACTGGTCCTGGTTTTCATTACTTCTGACAGATCAATGAAAGAAGATATCTTGCTTCCAGCGTTTACAGAACTTTCCACATCATTAGTGTGTGACTGCCTTTCTGTGGAAGTCCTGTAGCTCTCACCATCATTGCCTTCTTTGGCCACAAGCTGAGAAGTTTAATGCCGTTATGGGTAGATGGTTTGTACCAGTGTTGTCCTTTTTAAATTGGCCTGAAATAATGCCCTGTGTGGTCCTGAAGCTGGCAGTAAACATGGAAATGTGGCCATTCAAGTGGGGTGCATTCCAGCCTCTGAGATCTTTTGTTTGAAGGACTTTAGGATAAACAGGCACACTCTACTTGCGTGGAATTCAGGATTTTAGCAGGAGGGGGGAGTGAGGCCGATACCTCTGTCACTGGGTAATCTTAGGAAAAGAGAGCTTTATTTCTCTGCTGATTGGTTGCCCAGAAGTGCCTTATGCAGATCATGATATCCATGAACAGTAGAATGGTCACCCAGTTGGACTGATTGATGATCTGTTGAACGGAACCTGAGGTGAGAGACATATGGAGGCATATTTATATAATTTTTAACAATGCAAGTTGCCTGGCAGTCCTGCTGATCATCTGCCTCTAAAGCTAGGTACACACAATAGATAAAAGTCTTTGGAAAATGAAAGCTCAAAGGGCAATTTTACCACCTTCCATGTAGTATGAGAACATACCTACACAGTTTCTTTTAAGCTGAGTACACCCATCAGATAAAAATCTTTGCAAACTGAGGAATTAATCTGTCGCACAAGTTTGTCAGTGAAGTTTAAAAGGCTGATCTTTCTAAAGATGCTGTGCACATGCAAAAGGTCAGTTCCTGCAAAATGCTTTCATAGTCTATGATATCTGGCGATCTCCTCCACACCTTAACGGACATTCATCTGCAGATCTGATCCACCAGGATGAATCCGAAAGATTGAAAGCTAAATATTTAATCTGGCTCTTTTGTGAACTTTTACTTTACAAGGATTATCTGTAGATTTGATCTTTCACTTTTTAAAGATTTATCTTGTGTGTATCCAGCTTTAGTGTTCAAAATCTGTTGGCCCTCATACTACATGGCAGTGGTAAAGTTGGCCAGTCATCTGCAGATAAAAATTGTGTGTATGGGCCTTAATATTTTTAAGCTGAATACTTACCTGAAGATGGATCGGGGAAATTCACAGCGATGCCACTTGATGAGTGTTCCCCAATCTATTTTCCGAGACACGGGAACATGCGCTGGCATAAGACGGCTACGAACGAGAGGTTAAACAATCGCGGTGTTTTGTGCTGGAGTCTTCGGGAATCTTAAAGGGGTTCTGCGGTAGTCAAAAAGTAAAACAAGCTGACACTTACCTGGGGCTTCTATCAGCCCCCTGCAGCGGTAATGTCCCACACCGTCCTCCTCTGATCACCCGTTCCCTGCCGCCAGGCATTATTTGTCTGCCGTAGCCAAATAATGCGCGCTCCCGTTCACGTCATCGGGAGCTTACTGCGCAGGCGTAGTACTAAGTTTTCTTGTACTGCGCCTGCCCAGTAAGCTCTGATGACACATGCGGGAGCGAGAGCTCGGCCGCGCAGCCGCAGTGTAATCACTTGCATGATTACACGGGGACCGGCGGCGGGGAACAGCGCATCAGGAGAGAATGGCGCGGAACATTACCGCTGCAGGGGGCTGATAGAAGCCCCAGGTAAGTGTCAGCTTGTTTTACTTTTTGAATAACACAGAACCCCTTTAACGATCTGATCCATCGTAATTGCCTCATATCGCAAAACGTTAGTGTAATCGCACACATGTACCCACGGCACAAGATCGCAGAAAAGATTGCTTGTCATTTAAAGAAATTTCCTTTCATCGGAAGAACCTTGTAAAAAATCACGAAGTGAGTATGCGCCTTTAGCAATAGAACAAGCATGCAGATCAGATGTTTAACAAGTCTGACAAGATTAGCTGCATGTTTGTTTCAGGTGTGTGAATCGGACAATACTGATGCCAGATCAGCAGGACTGCCAGGCAACTGGTATTGTTTAAAAATAAATCAATATGGCAGCCTCCATAAACCCCTAGATTCAGGTTACCTTTAAAAAGAAAACTTGACCAAGAATTGAACTTCATCCCAATCAGTAGCTGATACCCCCTTTCCCATGAGAAATCTTTTCATTTGTTCAAATGGATCACCAGGGGGCTCTGTATTGCTAATATTGTGGTTAAACTCTTCCCACAGTGTGATTTCAGGATCATGGTCCTGACAGTTTCCTGTCTGTGAACCTCATTGCGAGAAATAACAACTGTTTACTGCTGGATCCAACTGCCAAAAAAGCCAGTAGCATCTTCTTCCAGTGACATCACCTGCCAGCAGTAAAAAGGTCACCATGCGTTAAATATCAGAATTTATATCAGGAAGAGGAAAGATTTTACAATAGTAAAACACTGACTAAATCATTTATACATAATTGTAAAAATGAATAATAATACCTTTTTTTGTATAGTGCTTTTCTCCTGTCGGACTCAAAGCGCTTGCGAGGCAGCCACTAGAGCGCACTCAGTAGGCAGTAGCAGTGGTAGGGAGTCTCGCCCAAAGAACTCCTTACTAAATAGGTGCTGGCTTACTGAACAGGCAAAGCCGATTTTCAGGTCTCCTGTGTCAGAGGCAGAGCCCTTAACCATTACACTATCCAGCCACTTTTTCACTGGAGTTCCTTTTTAAAGAGATACTTAAAGAGAAACTCCGACCTAGAATTGAACTTTATCCAATGGCTTTGGCTGATGGTGTAATGGTTAAGGGCTCTGCCTCTGACACAGGAGACCAGGGTTCGAATCTCGGCTCTGCCTGTTCAGTAAGCCAGCACTAATTCAGTAGGAGACCTTTGGCAAGTTTCCCTTACACTGCTACTGCCAATAGAGCGCGCCTTAGTGGCTGCTGCTCTGCTCTGGCGCTTTGAGTCCGCAAGGAGAAAAGCGCAATATAAATGTTATTTGTCTTGTCTATTTGTCAAATCAGTAGCTGATACCGCCTTTTACATGAGAAATATGATGATTTTCACAAACAGACCATCAGGGGGCGCTGTATGACTGATTTTGTGCTGAAACCCCTCCCACAAGAAGCTCTGAGTACCACGGTACTCTGGGCAAACTGCCACAATGTAACAATGTTCACAGACAGGAATTAGCTGTTTACAGCTGTCTCTAACATCCAAAACAGCTAGGAACAGCTACATAACCTGCCCACAGTAAAAATGTCACCATGTAATAAATGTCAGAATGTAAATCGGGGAGAGGAAAGATTTTACAATGAGCAAACACTGACTAAATCATTTATACATAATTATTGTAAAAATGAAGCACTTTTTTACTACATTATTTTCACTGGAGTTCCTCTTTAAGTGAAAATAAAAAAAATGATTTTTACTCACCTGGGGCTTCCCTCAGCCCCCTGCAGCTGTCCGGTGCCCTCGCAGCCTCTCTCCGATCCTTCTGTCCCCACCGGCAGCTACTTCCGGGTTCGGCGACAACCGCCAACAGGCTGGGAACGCGAGTGATTCTTCGCGTTCCCAGCCACAATATATCGCCCCCTATGCTGCTATTGCCTTCTTGCCGCAATAGCAGCATAGGGGGCGATATATTGTGGCTGGGAACGCGAAGAATCACTCGCGTTCCCAGCCTGTTGGCGGCTGTCGCCGAACCCGGAAGTAGCTGCCCACAAAGAAAGAAGGATCGGAGAGAGGCTGCGAGGGCACCAGACAGCTACAGGGGGCTGAGGGAAGCCCCAGGTGAGTAAAAATCATTTTTTTATTTTCACTTAGGTATCCCTTTAAGGAAGTGAAACCTCAATGAGAAGCTTAAAGAGGAACTCCAGTGAAAATAATGTACTAAAAAAAGTACTTCATTTTTAAAATAATTATGTATAAATGATTTAGTCAGTGTTTGCCCATTGTAAAATTCTTTTCAATCCCTGATTTACATTCTGACATTTATTACATGGTGACATTTT
Source organism: Hyperolius riggenbachi (assembly GCF_040937935.1). Classification (NCBI taxonomy): domain Eukaryota; kingdom Metazoa; phylum Chordata; class Amphibia; order Anura; family Hyperoliidae; genus Hyperolius; species Hyperolius riggenbachi. Next base: position 595,812,032 of record NC_090646.1, on the reverse strand, counting down.
TACTGTTGACAGATTATGTAGCTGCTGCATGCTTTTTTGGCAGTTGGAAACAGCTGTAAACAGCTATTTCCCACAATGCAGCAAGGTTCCCAGACAGGAAACTGCCAGGAGTAGTACTCAGAGTTTCTTGTGGGAGGGGTAACTTGTGGGAGGGGTTTCACCACAATATCAGTCATACAGCGCCCCCTGATGGTCTGTGAAAAGGCATAGATTTCTCATGTAAAAGGGGGTATCCGCTACTGATTGGGATAAAGTTCAATTCTTGGTCGGAGTTTCTCTTTAAGTAACAGTGAAGTAGGTGTTTGTACTTGTGTAAACATTTGATTGTAAAAATGATACTGTGTGTTTGCAGTAGTTGCAACTCATGCACAAGATTTCTGTTGTAACGGCCACGGTTGTTGCCTGAAGCAAGTCTCTGTGATGCTGTGACAATTTCTTCCTTACCAACATGTTGGGGACAGTCAATTTGATGTAAGTAAGTTGATGTAGGATTATGTATGTTTTGTATGCAGTTTGAAAATGGACCAATCAGTTTGAATTTAGTTGGTCTATTTTCAAGTTCCATAAATAGGCATAAAAAAAATGTATAATTCTTCATCAACACTGAGTTCTTTGCACCTCATTGACCATCACTACTCACTATAGCCAGCCACAGACCTTACAGTCATTTTGCACCATCTTCATGTCATCTTTACATATGCACATGAGAGATTCCGCAGCCAAAATGATTGTTTGATTCACCAGTAGTCAATGTGTACAGGGCCACTGTTAGAATTTTGTTTATCAATTTGGATGTATTGCAGTCAGCAGGAAACTGTCATATTTTATCAGAATGATGGAATGTGCTATAAAAATTGATGTGCACGGACTTATTTCTTTTTAAACAATTCACATTGCCTGGCTGTCCTGCTGATCCTCAACCTCTAATACTTTTATCCATAGACCCTGAACAAGCATGCAGATCAGATTTTTCTGACGGGTTAGCTGCATGCTTGTTTCAGGTGTGCGAGTCAGACACTACTGACCAGATAGATCAGCAGGACGCTAGGCAACTGGTATTGTTTAAAAGGAAAAAAATATGGTAACCTCCATATGTCTTCCACCTCTGGTTCCTTTAGGGCCCATTTTCACCATGTCAGAATTTGCAGTGTGTCCCCTCATTCATGTCGGACAGGGAAAGCTTCCTGTTCAGTCAATATGCTTGCTGTCAGAATCCACATGCTGGTGCAATATGGATGGCTTACAGCAGTTTACCACAGCACACATCCGAATCCCTATAGCCATGCATGGCTTGGCTAAAGCAATTCAGCTGTGGCTTCGCAATAGCATAGGTACTGCGTCCGATTTCAAAACGGAGGCGGCACCCCAGTGAGAATGGACCCTTAAAGGGGATCTAAACTGAGAAGGATATGGATTTTTCCTTTTAGAATAACACCAGTTGCCCGACTCCCCTGCTGATCTTGTGTCTCTAATACTTGTAGCCATAGCCCCTCAACAAGCATGCAGATCAGGTGCTCTGACTGAAGTCAGACTGGATTAGCTGCATGCTTGTTTCAGGTGTGTTATTCAGCCACTATTGCAGCCAAAGACTTCAGCAGGACTGCCAGGCAACTGTTATTGTTTAAAATGAAACATCCATATCCCTCTCAGTTTAGGTTCCCTTTAAAGCAGGACTGATGTGGCCAGGCACATAACATTTATATCGCACTTTCCTCCAGGCGGACTCAAAATCCCTTCAGAATTGCAGCCCCTAAGGCCTGGACCACACTGGTGATTTCACTACTTAAAAGCAGAGCGATTTCTTTAGCGATTTCAGGGAAGGTGATTTTGGGCCTTGCTTTCACTTTTGAAATTGCAGTGAAATTGCTGCATGCATAGGGATCATGTCCATTCACTTTCAGCCGCAAAGCACTTTTGGAATCGCCAGCAATTCCTAGAAAGCATGAATAGCTGCTGAAAACTCTCTAGTGGGTCTCGGGCCTTAGGCCACATACACACATCAGACCATAGTCTTTGGAAAATGAAAGATCACAGACCAATCTTACCACCCTTCCTGTAGTATTAGAGCCATACTCTACACAGTCTTTTCTATGGAGCTGAACTCCACATCAGGAAAAAATCTTGGCAAGATGCTGTACACACAGATGCTGTACAGACACAAAAGATCAGTATCTGCAAAAGATCTGTTCCTGCCAAAAATCCATTCCTGCAAATTGCAATGATAGTCTATGAGATCTGCAGATCATCATACACACATGATTTAACTGACATTCATCTGCAGATCAGATCCACCAGGATGGATTTTCAGATCTGCGGATCTGCAGATGAATGTCAGTTAAATCATGTGTGTATGATGATCTGCAGATCTCATAGACTATAATTGCAATTTGCAGGAATGGATTTTTGGCAGGAACAGATCTTTTGCAGATACTGATCTTTTGTGTCTGTACAGCATCTGTCTGTGCAGCATCTTGCCAAGATTTTTTCCTGATGTGGAGTTCAGCTCCATAGAAAAGACTGTGTAGAGTATGGCTCTTATACTACAGGAAGGGTGGTAAGATTGGTCTGTGATCTTTCATTTTCCAAAGACTATGGTCTGATGTGTGTATGTGGCCTTAGGGCTCTCACTACAGGCAACCAGGGTCATTAGGGAGCCTTGCCAAAAGACTCTTTATTTTTTCATGTACTGGCTTGAGCCGCTATTTGGACCCTGGTCAAAGGCTTGAACCCTACATCAAAGACCACCCCCTAACCTGTATGTTATCCTGCTGCTTTAATAGCCATATACGATACCAGGGCTGTGGAGTTGGAGTCGGGGCAATTTTGGGGAGTCGGAGTCGTTGATTTCATAAACGGAGTCGGATGATTTCTGTACAAAATCCACAGCCCTGTTAAATATTAGACTAAGGAGTCGGAGCTGTGGTTTCATAAACTGAGGAAGGAAGATTTTTGTGCCGACTCCACAGCCCTGTACGATACACCCAAATCCAAAATCATTAGCTATTTGCCCTTTTACAGCTTGTAGTGGGATGCCTCCTATAGTCTGTTTCCACTCCAAATACAGAATGTACTGCTTTGCAGGGATCCCCCATCAGCGTGTCTGTACAGTGACTGTTTATGAAAGCTCTGAGGTGAAGTGGATGCACAGTCTATGGATAGCTGTGACGATTACTGTCTCTAGGTGTTTGCTGTCTACCTGGTGACACGCGGTACACCTCTTGTAAATGTATTTTTAGCTTCTTTCTGAACTAGTAGTTTAGAACAATTCTGTTTATGGATTTTGCTGTCAGTTGAACCAGTATTGCCAGATCCACTCGTACACATTTCACTGATGCTCTATAAAACAATTTTTGTGTTAAATTGGCATTCTGTTAAGCAAACCTGAACTTGTCTTTCTCCCACTTAAGCCCATCTCTGCCATATTTGATAGAGCTAATCAAAACAAATTTCCTTTTGATCATTGTCCTCTCACCTTGCTGTCCAGAGCAGCAGATTCTCTATTCTCTTTCAGGGGGGTTCTGTGGGAATTATCTATCTAGATGATGTTGAATGAGGCCTCCAGACCAGGGCGCCAACTCCAAGGTTGGCCCGTGCCAGGATTTTGGGATGTACAGAGTCCATATACTTTGACTACACCTGACTCTGTGCGCTCCCATCTTTCAATTAGAGCTATACTAAAAATACTTGAGCAATGCCCACCCTCAGGATAGGTGCACACATGACATAACATAAAAAGCTGAATTTTATGTCATGTTTTATGTTCATTTTGTGTGCGATGGGGTGTTTTTTTTTTTTTTTTTTTTTTTTTTTTTTTTTTTACTGCAGATGTGTTTTTCAAGCATTTTGTGTGCGTTTTAATGCGTTTGCGGTTCGCATATGCGTTTTCATGCATTTTTCTTTTGCATTTTATGCAAATCATTAGGAAGACAGGAAGCGGAAATACATCATAAAACTTTTTTTTTTCTTCAAAAAACGCATGTAAAACGCATACCATTGCGTTTCCATTGACTTTCATCATGTGCGTTTTTGCTACGTTTTTGAAGATCATGCAACAAAACCAGCGTTTTTGAAAATGCACGCATCAAAAACACATATACGTTTTTTCCTGCAGCCCATAGACTTCCATTAGTGCCAAAAACACATTTTCCGCAACGCTAGCGTTTCTGCTATGTGCGTACCTTGCCTCAAGGACTGGAGTTGTGGCTTGTTCATGCTACAAGGGCTGTGGAGTGAATACATAAATCATCTGACTTCTCCATTTGTGAAATCTCTAACTCCAGGTACCCAAAATTGCTGCGACTCCTCGACTCCGACTCCACAGCCCTGCTAGTCACACACTGGTACGATGTGGTAAATTTTCAATATCTACCTTGCCACAGTGTCCTACTGAATCAGATATCAGCAGAGATGCATTCCAAAGAACAGTACACTCATTAATAGGGCTGTGGAGTCCGATCAATGTTTGGTTACCTGGAGTTGGTGGTTTCATAAATTGAGGCATTGGAGTCAGATTTTGTACTTACTCCATAGTTCCGACAGGGCTCTGTACCATCCTGTATCTGTGGTGGTGATGGGGGCGTGGGGGGGGGGACATGCCATCCTCGTCCCCCACAGTGGTGGGGACAGCAGCCTCAAGCTTATTTAGGTCAGCGGTGGCCTGGTCAGGACACTAATCCGGGACACTTAACTAGCCAACAGCCACCATTGGGGATAAACCTTTTCTCTCTTCCTCTTCACTTCTCTCTCTCTCTGTTTTTCCCCGAAGTCAGACTGCAGGGCGTCTGATTCATGTATTGCTGCAGAGCGTTTGAGTACCATAGATGGCAGCGGATTGTCCCCCTGGTCCCTCTCCTTGGTTCATCTTATATTTATCTTTTTGTATCTACTGTATGCCTACCTTGCACAGCACACAGTGAAAAGTCTTTGTTCCACGTTTAATTGCTGATAAAATTCACTTCTGTGATTAGGCAAATAAAGCTGCCTAATTAGTTCTTATCCACAACTGTGAGTAGACTGCAGGAGAGCTCTGCCAAGGCAGCTGTCTATATGGTAAACACTGAGGCGTAACACTTTCAGTGCCTTCTGCACAAGTTAAAGTGCACCAGAGACGAGTAAATACAATATATTTAACATACCTGGCGCTTCCTCCAGCCTGATCGCTCCCACGTTGTCGTTCTCAGCCTTCTGTATCTTTGGTAACGGGTCCCGTCATTTTGGCCAGTCAGCGCATGCGCAATACGCTCCTCCATCTCGCTCCTGAAGTTGTGCCCAACCCCCTTCGAACCAGAAGAGGCTGCCGGAGGGACATGTAGGCAGAAGGCGGGGGGAGCGGTAGGCATCAGGACAAGTGACAGTATATGCCTGTTTCTCTTGGTTGATTCGCATCTGGTATCCTTTATGGCCCATTCACACTAGGGAATCTGCGGGGGATTCCTGCTAATCGCCAAAGCGCTATAGCTCAATTGTAACCCTATAGCAGTGATCTCACTGCTGTGATTGCAGCCGATCGCGGACGATTTGCGATTAAGGTAGTCGCAAAGCGTGTTACCTGCAGCATTTTCTCACGATTAAGGAGAGATTGTGATACAATGCTTATAAAAGCGATGATCGCAATCTCTCTGAATCACGTGTACACTGGATGTTCTGATGATCCTCTGCCTCTTAATACCTTTAGCCACAGACCCTGAACAAGCATGCAGATCAGGTGTTTCTAAGTTCGGATTAGCTGCATGCTTGTTTCAGGGGTGTGATTCAGTCACTACTGCAGTCAAACAGATCAGCAGGCTAGCCAGGCAACTGGTATTGTTTAAAAGGACATAAATATGGCAGCCACTTCTGTTCATGTTGTACTACAATACCAGTTGCCTGGACGTCCTGCTGATCTTTCTGGCTTCAGTAGTGTCTCAATCTCACACCTGATTCAAGCATACAGCTAATCCAGTTAGAGCATCTGGTCTGCATACTTGTTCAGGGTCTATGGCTAAAAGTATTACGGACAATCGATCATGAGGACAAGCAACTTGCATTGCTTAAAAGGAAGTGCAGATGTCGGCCTCCATATCCCCCTCACCTCAGGTTCTCTTTAAAGCGGACCTGAATTCAGGACTTCCTCTCTGCTCTAAAAGATAAGCAACAGCATAATAACCTTTAAAGAAAAACAATATTTGTTACAGCTGATACACATCCTGCAATAAATCTGCAGTGTGACTGCTTCCTGCTTTCATGGAAGCAGACATAGGGTTAACATCCTGGGGTCAATCCATAAAAGGCTGTGCAGTAAAAAAAAAAAAAAAAATGGTCCGGAAAATACCGCATTCGGTATTTTAGGGCCTGTTCAGACTGCACACGTTTCCAGGCGCGTTTTGGAAACGCGTGCAGAAGGCCAACACGCACGACATCAGACAGTGCATAGAGTGCACTGTCTGATGTTCACACTGCATGCGTTCCGGACCTGTGCGGTCCGGGAACGCATGCTGCACGCAGATTTAGCAAAAACGCGCGGCTGTCCCATTCACTTTTCAGTGATGGGATCAGCCACGCAACGCATGCAAACGCGGATGGCGTGCGTTCGTACGCGTTGCGTTCCGCATGCGTGGCCGTCCGTGTTTGTAATGTGAACCGGCCCTTAGACTTTTGTGTGATAATTCATAAAAATTTTCACAGCTGCAGTAGAAGTGGGGGGGGGGGTTTACCGAAGTAAACTGGCGGTAACACCAGAAGAGTATTCTTCCGTGCCATAACCGCCTGCTCCAATCTTTATGAATTGACATTTACTGACACATGTTGAGGTAATTACTGCACAAGTCAGTAATTTACCTCACTGCTCGGGAATTTCAGCTTTCCATGCGGTAACTGTTTTTATGAATTGACATTTTCATAAGTGCTCGGTAAAGTCAGCTGTTTTCTGCATTACCGAATGCGGTAATGGTTTATTACTCTACCCCCTGTGTTTAAAAATTAGCTGCTCTTCTGAGGCAGCCAGCTGACACAGCTGAGAGATCAAATTATAGTTTTGATTAGTCAGAGATGAAGGGGATTTCAACAGGCTAAACTCTCTAAATACATACAGGGTGCATCTTTTTATTTTACTTCTGTCCTGTGCAAGAGTTCAGGTCCACTTCACAAAGCCTTGTGTAGTGCCCTTCTGTATCTGTGGTAATTAGCTTACCATTGTGGACGGTCTCCTCAGTAGGTGTGGTGTTGCTCTGGGACGATGCAGGCTGCTGTGTGATGTATTGAGTGGCCTGAGCTGCACTGGCTATGGGCTGCGTTTCATAGAAAGTATGAAGTCATTGGCCTCTCCCATGGTCTGACCTCAGCAGTGAAACTCTAGACGCCGTCTCCAGCTACCATTCATCACATGGGCTGCTCTTTGTGTGCCGAGGAGACTTGTACTTTCTGCTGTGATTGAATTCCTGTTAGGAATAAAGTGTGTTGTGGGAAGCTGGTGTTAGCGGGCAGCTCTGCCTCATTTTATTACACATTAGTCACAAGGCAGGCTTCACATTTGGGGTATATTTGTCTGCCCTAAATGGGAGCTTTTTGCAGGGGAATGTGGCCAGTCTGACCTGTTTACACCTGGTAAACACAAAGCTAAAGTAACAATGCAGTGCTTGGATAGCAGCACTATGGGACATTTCACATTGTTCAACAGATACTGTTTACTGTGGCACATAGTCAAGTAAAGCTGTGGTAACTTTGTTTTAATTGGAAGCACAGCTAAACCCAAAACTGAACAAGGCAAAGTCTACTACCGGCAGCCATCAGTATGAAAAGTGAATATAAAGAGTGTATTGATGGGCCAGATGTACTGTTGTTAACCACTGAGGTACACTTTGTTTTCTCTCTTCTCTGGATTCAGCCACTTTGGGTTAAAGGACCCATCAATTAATGCAGATTTACTATGGGAAAGGACACCTGTAGCGAGAGGTATATGGAGGCTGCCATATTTATTTCCTTCTAAGCAATACCAATTGCCTGACATCCCTGCTTATCTATTTGGCTGCAGCAGTGCCTGAATCGCACCAGAAACAAGTGTGCAGCTAATCTCGTCAGATATGACAATGTCAGAAACACCTGATCTGCTGCATGCTTGTTCAGGGGCTGTGGCTAAAAGTATTAGAGGCAGAGGATCAGCAGGATGACCAGGCAAACTGACATTGCTTAAAAGGTAATAAATGTGGCAGCCTCCATATACCTCTCACTATAGTGATCATGGTACAAACCTAATAGAAAGATTGATAGATGCCAGATTACATTCAGTAACACAGCAGAAACTGCGAGGCCTTGTTCACAACATTAATTGCTCACGCTTGTTTTGTGGGTGATTTTATTTTATTTTATTTTTTTTTTTACACTTCCTGATGTCAGTCAGAAAGTAAACTTCTTGACCCGGAAAAGAAAAAATACAATATTGGTATGTGGCCATGTTCTCTTAGCGATGCTTAGACCAGGCTGTTAAGCAGAATAACCCCCCCACTCCCATCCACCCAGTGTGTTCTGGGAAACCAGGTATTATTTGTCCTGGCTTCAGAACACTTAAGTGCACAATGATTAAAGATGTGGGCAAGCTTGCAACCACTTGTAGCCTGCTCGCTCTCTGCACGCTACTCTGGACCTGTGTGGATTACCTCAAAAGCTGCTGGTGAGACCTATGCTTCCTGTGTAAGCTGCTGCCTGATTACAGAGGGAATTGCCTGTCATCTGTGACTTGCTTGTGCATGGCTACAGCGCTACAATATCTTACGAACTGCACAGACGTGGACAGAGGTGCACACTATAAGTACTGTACATGCCTTAACTGGCAAGACCTATGCTTCCTGTGCAAGCTCTTGCATGATTATTCCATGCAAAGCCCTGCATACTGATCACTGAGCATTTTTATCTAGCTTAGACACTGTCTGTCCTCACTTGCTGAAGCATTGGGAAGAAAAAATGACTCAAGTATTGACCAAATTAAGATCCAGTAATATAGTATGTGCTAGTAGAGTCCTATGGGAGAAAAGCGCTATAGAAATGTTATTGTAATGTATTGCTTGAGAATGGCCATTTCTGAAATAGTAAACCACTGTTCCTGGTCCCCTGGAGTTTACTATAATAGGATTCTACTGTATTGGATTTTAGCCTGGCGACAGACAGAGGATGCAATACAGTTGTGTTTCCGTAACTGGAGATGCACTTTGTTAGGCAACTGTACTTTCACAGCCAGGTACAATTATCCTTTCATACAACCAGTACCAAAAAAAACCGGATTTCCCTATCTGATGAGGGGCATGTTGCATCTTGCTTGACTCCAACACTTCCTCCTTCCTGTTTGCAAGGAGGAAGCATCTGAGTGGCATGAAGTGAAGGGCAACGTGACTCGCAAGCAAACTACAGATGTAGAATACACGATACAATGTGCATTGCAGATTAATGCAGATTTACTTTGTTAAAGGACAACTAAAGTGAGAAGAATATGGAGGATGTCACACTTCCTTTTAAACAATACCAGTTGCCTGGCAGCCCTGCTCATCTATTTGTCTGCAGAAGTGTCTGAATCACACCAGAAACGAGCATGCAGTTAATCTTGTCAGATCTGACAATGCCAGAAACACCTGATCTGCTGCATGCTTGTTCAGGGTCTATGGCTAAAAGTATTAGAGGCAGAGGATCAGCAGGATAGCCAGGAAACTGGTATGGTTAAAAAGGAAATGAATATGGCAGCCCCCATATCCCTCTCGTTTCAGTTGTCCTTTAAATTGAAAAACCTGAGGTATACTTTTCTACATGACTGTAGGTGCAACAATTACAGAACCTTATGACAGACCCCATGATTGTGAAATGGAGCTACAGGCCAGAGGAGGAAGTGGCTTTGGCTCATGTAAATGTTTCCCCCCTGCAAATAGTACCATTGTGTTTAGATGACTGTACCCTGTGATTATCTACAAAGCTATTTATTATTGTCCCTTTCATGACATACCGGACTTGTGCTGAGCTGCTAGTAGCAATGCAGAATGTAGCTGTGAAGGCCTTTTACACTGTGGTGACTGAAGCCAGAAATATCTAGCTTTATCTCAGGTCTAGAATAGATGAATACACACAGGGGCGCTACGACAAGCGCTGCCATTTACCAGCATGATGCTGTTCTTTCGTTTTGTGTTTACAGATCTAGTTTAGTACAGCTCAAGTGGAATCAAACTTCTATTCTTACCCACTTCTTCCACAGGTCAGTAGATATACGTCCTCTGTGACTTCATCTAAGCCACGAGTCAGTAGATCTACTGACTTGTAGTTGAAGCAGTGCTGTGCAGGATTGGGCTTGCTCCTGTGCACATTTCTGGCACTATCTGATGCAGCACTAATTGGTGAATGGGAATATATGTTTCCTGAGCTAATGAGATTGATTTTTACTATTAAAAATACTTTTATTTTCTCATTTCATAGTGAAAAATACACTCTGTAGCATTATTTCCATTATTTCAGAATCAAATATCTTCACCATAAATTGTGACTGGAACATAATCTAAGTTTTGTGATAAGCAGTAAGAATAGCCAAACAAAATTGGTGTGTTTTATCTACAGTAGCACTTTTTATTTTTAAACTGGAATTGGTAAAACTGAGAAATGTTTTTTCTATTTTTTTTTTCTTTGTTTTCCCATTAAAATTCATAGAAAACAAAATTGTTTGAGGAAAAACATGGCATACAATGAAAGCCTAGTTTGTCTTGAAAAAAACTATATATATCATTTCTGTGTCATAAGTAGGGATAAAGTTATTTCTGATTAAATAAGGACATAGCTAAACTGTCAAAACTGCTCTGGTCCATAAGTGGGAAACAAGGTCTGGATGTGAAGTGGTTAAAAGAGCACTATAGTGAAAAATTGTAAAATTTAAAATATGTGCAAACCTAAACAAATAAGAAGTTCATTTTTTCCAGAGTAAAATGAGCCATAAATTACTTTTCTCCTATGTTGCTGTCACTTTCAGTAGGTAGTAGAGATCTGACAGAAGCAACAGGTTTTGGACTAGTCCACCTCTTCATGGGGGTATTCTCAGGGATTGATTTATTTTCAAAAGCACTTAGTGAATGGCAGTCGCTTTGTCCAACTGCCAAAAAACTGTAGCAAGCAGGGAAACTGGCCAGCATCATTGTCTAAATCCTTTTTAGGGAATATCTTTATAAAGAATAAAAGCCTTGCTGAGAACTCCCTATGAAGAGATGGACTAGTCCAAAACCTGTCACTTCTGTCAGATTTCTACAACCTACTTCTTATTTGTCTGTTTGTACATATTTTAAGTTTTAACATTTTTCGCCCTAGCATCCCTTTAAGGCTTGTACACACATGTAACTTTTCGACATGACCGACCGCACGACCAAGCGATTGCATGACTTGTATTTTCCAAACACCAGTGACCAAATACTGTGCATGCAAGTGAACGACGAATTGCACGATATGCCCACATTCAAAACAAGTACAAGGCGTTTAAATCACGTGGCCAACTGCACAATATCAGCCCAACAGTCATGTGAGTTGAACCGGCTGTTGGATTCTACAAACCGCCTGTTATGTCGCTCGTCTAGTCGCTTGTCACTCACAGAACCATCTTTCATTCAACAGACCAAATTTGGATGATAGATGGGTGGAAAAGTGTGGATGGACCTGTTTACATTAGAAAAGGCATATTTACCTGCAGTGAACCCTCTTTTCTGCTCTTCATCGCTATTGCATTGGTCATGTAAAACAACTGTCATATATTGTAGCTTAAAGAGACTCTGAAGCGAGAATAAATCTCGCTTCAGAGCTCATAGTTAGCAGGGGCACGTGTGCCCCTGCTAAACCGCCGCATACGCGCCGCTAAACGGGGGTCCCTTCACCCCCAAACCCCACCCGCACGACTTGGTCGCAGGCTTGGTCGCTCCTGGAGGCAGGGCTAACGGCTACAGCCCTGCCTCCATTCGCGTCTATCAGCCGCGCATCGCCGCCTCTCCCCCGCCCCTCTCAGTGAAGGAAGACTGAGAGGGGCGGGGGAGAGGCGGAGATACGCGCTGACAGATGCTCGTGGGGCAGGGCTGCGGCGGTTAGCCCTGCCCCAACCAGCAAGCGCTCCCCCGCATTACGGAGGGGATTTGGGGGGACAGGGACCCTCGTTAAGCCGCGGGATAGCTGCGGTTTAGCAGGGGAACTCGTGCCCCTGCTATATATGAGCTCTGAAGCGAGATTTATTCTTGCTTCAGACTCTCTTTAAACGCTAGTAAACAGGCAGGACATAGGCGTGCAGCAGCTAAAGAGGAGAGCAGCCAAACCGATAACAATAATGGGTCCCCCTTTTATTCTTCATGCCAGTCTAGGCAGAGGAATAGCCAGACTGACCCCCACTACATTGTTCTTGGATGAGGCTGGGGCTGTGTCACTGAGAATATAGTGTGTGTACTGCCTCCTGAGACGTCGCCAAAATATCCAGCGTGCCAAACACATTATTCTCCTCCTTACCCCTCCCACTCAGTCACCCCATCATGCACCACTCCATTGCCCCTCCTCACCATGCCATATAAACAGAATGTGTGGCTGTAACATTGCAGCACGTCTGTACAGCACGCAGCCCCAACATCTTGCCCAAAGGATCACATCCCGAGCCACGTGAGTGACGTTTTTCAAGCGTATATGTGCACACCTTTAGGGCCAGTACACCTGAGGCAATAGATAGGCCTGGTGCACACCAAAAACCGCTAGCAGATCCGCAAAATGCTAGCAGATTTTGAAACGCTTTTTCTTATTTTTATGTAGCGTTTCAGCTAGCGTTTTGCGGTTTTGTGTAGCGGTTTTGGTGTAGATTTCATATATTGTTACAGTAAAGCTGTTACTGAACAGCTTCTGTAACAAAAACGCCAGCAAAACTGCTCTGAACAGGCGTTTTTCAGAGCGGTTTGCGTTTTTCCTATACTTAACATTGAGGCAGAAACGCATCCGCAATCCAAAAAATGCCTCACCCCTGGAGTATGCGTTTCAGCAAAACGCCTCATTGAGATACATTGACCAAGCGTATCCGCAGCCACAAGCGGCTGCAGAAACGCCGAAAAAGCCGCTCGGTGTGCACCAGCCCTTACTCCTGATCAAAATGAATGTTCATTGGCAGTGAGTTGCCAACCAGATCAGCCTTTCTCAACCTTTCTACCCTGGAGGAACCCTGCAAATAACTTTTGGATATCAAGGAACCCCTGCAAACTATTTTTTTGATCCCGAGGAACCCCTGCATTTATTCTGCAGGGGGCATGGTCTTTAAAAGTATGTGTGGCTGTTTTTTACTACCCCCTATTACACTGCCACTCATTATACGTCTCCTTATCCTAGAGCTTTTTTATTAATGTGCTCATTATTATTCTGAACCCCAATTTAGTGCCTCTTTTTACAGTACCCCTATTATAATGTGCTCTATTATACTTCCTCCACGATGAGGGAAAATTCCAAGGAACCCCTGCAGAGTACTCGGGGAAACCCTGGTTGAGAGGCTGAACTAGATGGAAACAACCAAGAAATGATTGGATTAAATGTAATTGTAAATATTTATCAATCCTGCCCATCACATGCTATGCTTTAGACTGTGAGCTCCAGGGAGGGATAGTTCCCGACATGACTATGTACTCCGCAAAGCGCTGTGGGGGATGTTGGTACTCCTGTATAAATAAACGACCAATCAGTATAGCTGAAACCCTAATGGAACTTGCTGAGAACAAAATGGAGGGCATGAGAGCAGCACACACGCCATGTATACATTGATTTGGCTTTCCTGTCTGATCGTTTACCAATTTAGAAATTGATTGGTATTTCGCTTCAGCAAAAAACAAAAATGTGGGGGGAAAAAAGTGTGCTTTGCCTGAAACCTTCACTCATTTCAAGTTGCAGGTTGGATGTTAAAGCGGACCTGGACTCTGACCTTCCTCTCTGCTCTAAATTATAAGCAACACTCTGATGGCCTTTAAGAAAAAATGTGTTACAGCTGATACAAATCCTGCAATAAATCTGCAGTGTCTTCTTCTTGCTTTAAAGGGGAACTGAAGTAAGAGGTATTCGGAGGCTGCCATATTTATTTCCTTTTAATCAATGCCAGTTGCCTGGCAACCCTGCTGATCCTCTGCCTCTAATACTATTAGCCATAGCCCCTGAACAAGCCTTCAGCAGATCAGGTGTTTCAGACTTTAAAGTCAGATCTGACAAGACTAGCTGCATGCTTGTTTCTGGTGTTATTCAGATACTACTGCAGAGAAATAGACCAGCAGGGCTGCCAGGCAACTGGTATTGATTAAAAGGAAATAAATATGGCAGCCTCCATATACCTCTTACTTCAGTTCCCCTTTAATGGAAGCAGACATAGGGTTAACATCCTGTGCTTACAAATTAGCAGCTCTGCCGAGGCAGGCAGCTGACAAAGGTGAGAGATCAAATTACGGTGGCGATTAGTCACAGATGAGGCGGAATTAGACAGGCTAAACTTTCTAAATACATACAGGGTGCATTTCTCTGTTTTCCTTCTGTCCTGTGCAAGAGTTCAGGTCCACGTTAAGCTTCCCGGACACTATACAATCTTTATTGTACATTCCTGTCCAATCTTACTACTTTTTTATGGTGTAAGTTTACGTAAACCATTAAATCACAGTACTCTTTCACAACCAGTGGTGTAGCAATAGGGGTTGCAGAGGTAGCGACTGCATCGGGGCCCTTGAGTCAGAGGGGCTATCTCTCAAGCACAATATCGGCTCTCTATTGGCCGTGTTGGTAATAATCACTTGTATAGATGCTTTAAATAGTAGTAATCATTAACACACAGTTTCCCATCCCCTTCTTGCACCTCTGACAGTATAGTTGTCCTTTGCAAGTTTTGGTGCGCCGTATGAATTATGTATAGTGTGCTTGGGGGGGGGGGGGGGGGGGGGGGCATGTAAAACTTGCATCGGGGCCCATAGCTCCTTAGCTACACCACTGTCTCCAATGTGTGCAATCACGGTTGTATAGTGTAATTGTGAGGGGATGGAGTGTTGCCAAGATCTGTCTCAGCTGCTGAAGACTGAAGACTGGGGGATGGAGCCTAGATGAATAAAGGAGGATTTTCTCTGCCTTATGTAATCGCTGTATACAATGCACATTCAGTACTGCAGTAAAGGTATGCCGATCATGTATTGCGGATGTTGGAATACCTGCTATTCTGAACAATATACATTGTGCTTGGAAACTGGCTTGTCAACAGTGAGAGCTTTATAGCTGTCCCAGCATATTTCCCCCTTATCTGTGACTTATCACAAGTAATGTGTAAACACAGGATGTTAACCCTATGTCTGCTTCCATGAAAGCAGGAAGTGGACACACTGCATATTTATTGCAGGATGTGTATCAGCTGTAACAAAAGTTTGTTTTTTCTGTAAAGCTTATTATTCTGTTGCTTATCCTTTAGAGCAGTGATGAAGTTCTGAGTTCAGGTCTGCTTTGACTGCTACCCCTAACAGTTCTGAAGGGATCACTTCTCTAATGCCTGGTACACACCATGCAATTTCCCATCAGATTGACAGGTCAAATAGTTAATTTCCAACAAGTCTGATCAGATTGACTATGGATTTTGTCAGGGCTGTGGAGTCGGAGTCGGGGCAATTTTGGGCACCCGAAGTTGGAGTCGGAGTCATGGTTTCAGAAACTGAGGAGTCAGAGTTGGGAGTCGAAGTCGCATGATTTTTGTACAAAATCCACAGCCCTGTTAAGTATTAGACTAAGGAGTCGGAGTCTGAGCAATTTTGGGTACCCGGAGTTGGAGTCGGAGTCGTGGTTTCAGAAACTGGGGAGTCGGAGTCGGAAGATTTGTGTACCGACTCCACAGCCCTGGATTTTGTGCAGAAGTGATCAGAAAATAAACTGCAAACCTGATTGAACCTGACTGGAATTATCTATTCGACCAGTCGATCTGATGGAAAATTACATGTTGTGTACCAGGCATTAGGGAAGCTATATATTGTACAGCTGATATCTATTCATCACAGAATGCTATGCAATTAGCAAGGCTAAACCCTCTAAATGCATACAGGGTGTATTTCTGTTTTTCTTCTGTCCTGTGCAAGAGTTCGGGTCCACTTTAAGCTCAGCTTTTCCTTTGAAGGGTAGGAAAAGTCTGTTTTATTAGTAAGCACGGGAAGATTAAGCTATGTACACAGGCTGTATTAAACTCAGCAGAGGTAGCCGTTAAAGTGAACCTCCAGACTAAAAATCTACTCAGCAGCGCTGAAAAGGCTTGGTGTTTCTTTAACAGTTTCACAGCATCAGAACTTTGTTTTTCTTACCCAAGCCTCATTTTTAGCTGCACAGAAGAAAGCTGCCCGGGCATTTTCCCCTGATGCTGTGCAAAACATGATGGGATTTCTGATGTTCTTCTCCTTCTGTTTTGGTGCAAATTTATTTTAAATTTTGAATTTGAGATTTGAAGCCTATCGCGCGCAGCTGGGATCAGGGCACAGAACAGTTGGAACTGTGTCTCATGCTCCCGGTCACCTCCTTGTAACCAAAAAGATGGCTGCCCTAATGAAATCACAAACATTTTCCTGTTCTTTTAAAACAGGGTGGGTTAGATTATATTACCAATCTATTTTAATTAACATAACTAATGTATTAATGACAATATGTTTGTTTAGGCTGAAGTTCCCCTTTACGGACCCTTTGGGCCCAAGAATCTGCTCCAGAAGTCTACATTCACCAGTTCTGGAGTAATCATATAATATAGAGGCAGCATGCAAAAACTTGACACGGATAAAACCCACAAGCCCAGGTTTCTACAGATTTCATACTGAAGTGGGGTGTTTCTTGCAAATACTTCCATGACATGGCATTTTTGCGTTCTCCCCATGTCTGTGTGGGGTTTTCTCCCACTTCCCAAAAACCTACAGGTAAGTTAATGAAGGACACATGACTATGGTTGGGATTATATTGCGAGCCCCTCTAAGGGGCACTGCGGAGGATGTTAGCACTATAACAAATATTAATAATTTGAATCCAGTGTAGTGGTCATGTGACACCCTCTTTCCAGCCCCAGGTGTTTATGCAGCAGAGTGCCATTATGTGGAGGCAGGCCATATTGGCTGACCAAAAAGATTGTTGGATTGATGAATTTTGAGGTAGGACTTGAAACACCCAGAGTTACAGATTGCCTAGCAAGCTCACAAGTCCTACGTCATAGAGCCATATTAATCCATGCCATGCACTGATGAGGACCAACCAGTCTGAAACACTGTATGCATGTTGGATTAGATTGGCTCTGTAATATTAACAAGCTGACACATCATTGCATTTCAGCGGTTCTGGAGGGGTGTTTTGGTATCGGGGACAACAAAAGAACGGTTTGCATATTCAGCAGTGGTGCATTGTGGGATACCTCAGAGATCTCTCCAACCTGAATAATGGCAAATACCTTCTGTTTTACAAAGACAAATTTCTGTTTTGCTGTAGTGGCATTAGTGAGCATTGGTCTACAAATATGCATTTCCTTTCCAGTGTTACATCGTGAGACAGAGACGTTAGTTAAAATGGAAAAATTAATTGGCTTTTCTTGTATGTCTACGTAGTCATGCCATTTATTACAAGTGCTAAGTGTAAGGCTGTTGGTTAATGTTGCGACAGGAAGGTCAGTGGCAGATGCTCGTGCTGGAATCATGTTTTTTGCTGGTTTTACCGTAATTACATTTGAATTTAAATTATTTATTTTAAAGCAAACCTTCAAGTGTACCAGAGATGACATGGTAAGATAGACATGTGTATATACAGTGGCAAGCATACAGACACCTATGCTGTGCGCCTTTTTTTTTTTTTTTTTTCCCCTGACTGAAATAGTTTATAATTAGCTATGGAACTGACAGTTTTCCTCCAGTCAGGACTCAGTTGGCTCACTGATAACAAAATACAGCTATAAAACACTTTCCTAAGCAGATACCTGGGCTTCTGACTGTGAGAGTAAAAGATAAAAAGGTCAATAGTTCATGTATTTTCACTCTGGGACCATTGAGACACTGCAATCAAGCAGAGACTATGAAAACTTAAAGGGACTCCGAGCAGTGCAGAAACTATGGAAAGATGCATATCATTTTAAAGCTCTCTTTCTCCTCTTTCCAATGATATATAAACCGACGCTCTACGCCTTTTAGTTTTCGCTATTTTCGCGATTGAAATTGCCGCGGCCGCGATTTTAATCGCGAAAATGGAGAAAACTAAAAGGCGTAGGGCGACGATTTAGGTGTCGCCAGAAAGAGGAGAAAGAGAGCTTTAAAATATCCATCTTTCCATAGTTACATTGTATTACACAGGGCGACTTTTTCCTAAAGTCTGCTGAATGGAGCTGCTGACACTGGGGAAAGTGTCGTCCTGTGTAATACAATGTAACTATGGAAAGATGGATATAATTTTAAAGCTCTCTTTCTCCTCTTTCTGGCGACACCTAAATCGCCGCCCTATGCCTTTTTAGTTTTCTCTATTTTCGCGATTGAAATCGCGGCTGCGGCAATTTCAATCACGAAAATAGCGAAAACTAAAAGGCATACGACGTTGGTTTATATATCTTTGGAAAGAGGAGAAAGAGAGCTTTAAAATGATATGCATCTTTCCATAGTTTCTGCACTGCTCGGAGTCCCTTTAAATCTGCTTTGTAAATGTTTATACATAAAATAAAACCTTGAGATATCTAAGAGTCATTTTAGGAGTATAAGGACAGATCTAATTGTTTATCTCATTAGTTTATTTTCATCGCTGGTTCACTTAAAAGGATACCAGATATGTTTAAATAAGTAGCCATTATACATACCTGGGGCTTCCTCCATCCCCATGTCGGCCATGGGCACCATCAGCGTTCTCCTGGGCTCCTCCATTCCTCCGCTGTGTCCCCTGGTTTATATCCCCATTGCGGCTAGTCATGGTTCACAGCACGACCGTGATGAGGTCCCATCGCCAGGAACGTTCTGCACCTGCGCAGCTAGTAATGCGCAGACGCGGAACAGCCCGGGCCACAGCAAATTGTACGCAACTTGGAATTGAGCCAGTCCCCATAGACAGCGACTGCGGTTTATCCTCCCTGTTCCATGCTTCATGCAGTTTGTAACAAAATTAGCATCTCATTCTTTGTCTATAATTTGGAATGCTTGGAACATTAGAGGAATTCTAAGGAGAGGTAAATGTTTTACAAAGTTTTAGGAGTATAAGATGGAGAGATGAGCAAAATAGAGAGAATAATCATCCTACCCTGTCAGTGTGGTGCAGAAAAAAAAGCCTCATGCAGCATTGGAGGAATCATGTTTGCTACTGGTGCGCAGAGCTGGAGGTTTTTTTTATACCCTTAGTTAAAGGCAAGCTCCCCCCCCTGGTTTTTTTTCTATAGATATCCAAGTTTATCCCAATCGCTTAGGAACCTTTTTCACACTGAAAATGGCTACAAAATCCCAGCTATTTTGCCATGATTCCATTTGTGAGTCTCGTTCATGGATCAATTCTTGTTCTCTAAGGGCTCATTTCCACTATTGCGGTGCGGAATCGCCTGGATTCCACCGCTGATGAAATCGCATGCGGATGCGATTCCCCATGCGATTTTTGGCGCGAATTCGCATAGGTGAGGGTATATGCGATTTTAACCATGTCACTGCCTGTGTGAATTTACATCGGTACCTATGCAAATTCGCGGCAAAAAACTCATGGGGAAAACGCATGCGATTTCCCTATTAAATACATTGCATGCAGTTCGCATGCATTCCACTCTCAGGCGAATTCGTTGGCTCTTTTGTGTGTTTTTTCACCAAACAAAAACGCACATCACCAACGCAACAGTGGAAACAGGCCCATTCACTTGTATACCATGTGCGAATCCGCATGCGTTGGACGCATGCGGGTGCGCGATAGTGGAAACGAGCCCTCAATGAGAATCTCAAATGCAATTTTCAGTGAGAGACAGACTGTTTTTCACACTGTTATTTTCTGCTATTTCTCTGCTCCTCACTGTGCTGCTATTCTGCTGCTGCTACTTCTCTGCTCCCCACTATGCTGCTGCTACTTCTCTGCTCCCCTCTATGCTGCTGCTACTTCTCTGCTTCCTGCTATGCTGCTGCTGCTACTTCTCTGCTCCCCACTATGCTGCTGCTACTTCTCTGCTCCCCTCTATGCTGCTGCTACTTCTCTGCTTCTTGCTATGCTGCTTCTGCTACTTCTCTGCTCCCCACTATGCTGCTGCTATTTCTTTGCTCCCCACTATGCTGCTGCTAGTTCTCTGCTTCCCACTATGCTGCTTCTGCTACCGGTACTCCTCTGCTCCCCACTATGTTGCTACTTCTCTGCTCCCCATTATGCCGATGCTATTTATCTGTCCCCCTCTATGCTGCTGCTACTTCTCTGCTCCCCTCCATGCTGCTGCTAGTTCTCTGCTCCCCTCTATGCTGCTGCTAGTTCTTTGCTCCCCACTATGCTGCTGCTAGTTCTCTGCTTCCTGCTATGCTGCTTCTGCTACTTCTCTGCTCCCCACTATGCTGCTGCTGCTGCTGCTGCTACTTCTCTGCTCCCCACTATGCCGATGCTATTTATCTGTCCCCCACTATGCTGCTGCTACTTCTCTGCTCCCCACTATGCCGCTGCTATTTAGCTGCCCCCCACTATGCTGCTGCTACTTCTCTGCTCCCCACTATGCCGCTGCTATTTAGCTGCCCCCCACTATGCTGCTGCTACTTCTCTGCTCCCCACTATGCTGCTGCTATTTCTGTGCTTCCCGCTATGCTGCTGCTATTTCTCTGCTCCCCTTTATGCTGCTGCTGCTACTTCTCGGCTTCCCACTATGCCGATGCTATTTATCTGCCCCCCACTATGCTGCTGCTACTTCTCTGCTCCTCTCTATGCTGCTGCTGCTAGTTCTCTGCTCCCCACTATGCTGCTGCTAGTTCTCTGCTTCCTGCTACTTCTCTGCTCCCCACTATGATGCTGCTACTTCTCTGCTCCCCACTACGCCGTTGCTATTTATCTGCTCCCCACTATACTGCTGCTGCTATTTCTGTGCTTCCCGCTATGCTGCTGTCGCTGCTATTTATCTGCCCCCCACTATGCTGCTGCTATTTCTTTGCTTCCCGCTATGCTGCTGCTGCTATTTCTCTGCCCTCCACTAGGCTGCTGCTGCTATTTCTCTGCTTCCTGCTATGCTGCTGCTGCTATTTTTCTGCTCTCCACTATGCTGCTGCTGCTATTTCTCTGCTTCCTGCTATGCTGCTGCTGCTATTTCTCTACTCTCCACTAGGCTGCTATGCTGGAGCAGTTCCTAATCATGTGCTGCTGCTGCCATCTCTTTGCTGCGCGGCAAGGATGTCACACCTTCAGAGACTCTCATACTTGCAGAGGAACATACATCCCTGCAGTAGTGTCATAATAGCATTCTAAGGAACTGGCCTTAGGCCTGTGCCAGCATTATTACAAAATACTGTAGAGCTTTTCATTAAAATAAGATGATTGCAGCACATCCTGTAACACACAGAAAAACAAACACAGCTGCCCTGGTGTTTTTGCAACACGCACTGCGCCAACTCCCAGCCACCGAGCTGCTATCAGACGTGCTGTCATCTTAGTCACTGTGATGGGACTGCTGCAGGCTTAGGGATGGTCCAAATGGATGCTTGGCGATGTTTACCACCAAGCGTTCGGGACTTGTTGGCTAAACTTTCACTTGAATGGGAGCATTTAGCATCGCACAATTACCGGCGATTGCGCAAATGCAGCGTTCCGATCCCGATTTACCGCGTTATTTTAGCCGGCCCTAGAAGCCGCATGCAGCGAGCAGGGTCGCTTAGCCGCCGCGTCTTCATCTCCCCTTACGGGGATGAGAAACGCCGATCACGATGGAAGCTGATGATCGTCGTACTGACACCCCACACACGAGACGTCACAGGCCGGAAGCCGCCTACCGTCCGTGTGAACCAGCACTAACTGTCCAGCAACCTCTTCTAGACAGAAGGTAATATAGTAAGGATCTCTATTACCTGGCACAGGTGGCGATTGCCTGATGTCGGATATGTGTCATTTCTGGTTACTTGAGTTCAA
Organism: Hyperolius riggenbachi; assembly: GCF_040937935.1. NCBI lineage: Eukaryota > Metazoa > Chordata > Amphibia > Anura > Hyperoliidae > Hyperolius > Hyperolius riggenbachi. The sequence goes on along the minus strand of NC_090646.1, from coordinate 595,789,970 downwards.
GCAACCAGGGGCCTCAGTGTGACACTATCCCCACTACAGAGCCCTCTCTCCCATAATGCAGAGCAGCGTGCAGCAGAAGACACTCGCAGAGCTCTGGGCACCAACTTCTCTTCTTACAGCTGCTAACTGCCCTGAGCTCTGGTAAGTGCCTTTCACTGCTCTGCATTAACCTCCATAATTTATATGTCCACACCTGAGTCGTCCAGCGAAAAAATAGCTGAAAACGGTATGGATGAGGCACGCTTGTCGGCAGACTAACTCCCTTGCAGGAGAGGAACTCCTGCGTAATGCCCTTTCCCACCTCTAAGAGCCTTTCACTGGCTCTGCTCTGTCTGTTTCCCGCCCCCTCCACGCTAATCACCACTCTGTATTCTCATAAGAGAGCACACAGCTGCATTGCCAGCGTCATGACTCCAAAGGTCACAGAACCGAAAGTGTTGTAATGCAGGATATAGGAGGGGCAGTGTTGGACGCTGCCTGATCCAGCCACCCTCCTGTATCGGGTATTAACCACTTGCCGACCGCCTACTTCATATTGGCGGCGGCAAAGTGGCAGCCCCAGGACCACGTAACGCAGATTGGCGTCAGGTCCTGGGGCACTCTCTGGCCGGGGATCGCGCGCTGGGATGCGCGCGCATCCACCGGCAATAGGCTCCGCCCACCCGCGACGTCAACCCGCCGGCCAATCGGAAGCGCCGGCGGGTTGTTAACCCGACGATCCCCGGATAGGAAGCGTATAATACGCTTTGTAATGTTTACAAAGTGTATTATACAGGCTGCCTCCTGCCCTGGTGGTCCCAGTGTCCGAGGGACCACCAGGGCAGGCTGCAGCCACCCTAGTCTGCACCCAAACACACTGATCTGCCCCCCCCTGCCCCCTGATCGCCCACAGTACCCCTCAGACCCCCCCCCTGCCCACCCCCCAGACCACCATTTGCACACAATCACCCCCCTAATCACCCATCAATCACTCCCTGTCACTATCTGTCAACGCTATTTTTTTTTTTTAGTCCCTAAACTGCCCCCTGCTCCCTCCTGATCACCCCCCCCACCCCTCAGATTCTCCCCAGACCCCCCCCAGACCCTCCCCCCCCTGTGTACTGTATGCATCTATCCCCCCTGATCACCTGTCAATCACTCGTCAATCACCCGTCAATCACCCCCTGTCACTGCCACCCATCAATCAGCCCCTAACCTGCCCCTTGCGGGCAATCTGATCACCCACCCACACCAATAGATCGCCCGCAGATCCGACATCAGATCACCTCCCAAATCCATCGTTTACATCTATTCTCTCCTCTAAACACCCACTAATTACCCATCAATCACCCCCTATCACCACCTGTCACTGTTACCCATCAGATTAGACCCTTGCGGGCACGCAATCGCCCGCCCACACGCTCAGATTGCCCTCAACCCCCCCCTTATCGATTTGCCAGTGCATTATTTACATCCGTTCTTCCCTGTAATAACCCACTGATCACCTGTCAATCACCCCCTGTCACTGCCACCCATCAATCACCCCCTGTCACTGCCACCCATCAATCAGCCCCTAACCTGCCCCTTGCGGGCAATCTGATCACCCACCCACACCAATAGATCGCCCGCAGATCCGACATCAGATCACCTCCCAAATCCATCGTTTACATCTATTCTCTCCTCTAAACACCCACTAATTACCCATCAATCACCCATCAATCACCCCCTATCACCACCTGTCACTGTTACCCATCAGATTAGACCCTTGCGGGCACCCAATCGCCCGCCCACACGCTCAGATTGCCCTCAAACCCCCCCTTATCGATTCGCCAGTGCATTATTTACATCCGTTCTTCCCTGTAATAACCCACTGATCACCTGTCAATCACCCCCTGTCACTGCCACCCATCAATCACCCCCTGTCACTGCCACCCATCAATCAGCCCCTAACCTGCCCCTTGCGGGCAATCTGATCACCCACCCACACCAATAGATCGCCCGCAGATCCGACATCAGATCACCTCCCAAGTGCAGTGTTTACATCTCTTCTCTCCTCTAAACACCCACTAATTACCCATCAATCACCCCCTATCACCACCTGTCACTGTTACCCATCAGATTAGACCCTAATCTGCCCCTTGCGGGCACCCAATCACCCGCCCACACCTCAGAACGCCCTCAGACCCCAGCCCTGATCACCTCGCTAGTGCATTGCTTGCATCTATTTCCCCCCTCTAATCACACCTTGAGACACCCATAAATCACCTCCTGTCACCCCCTAGCACACCTACCCATCAGATCAGGCCCTAATTTGCCCCGTGTGGGCTCCTGATCACTCGGCCAAACCCTCAGATCCCCCTCAGACCCCCTTCCGATCACCTCCCCAGTGCATTGATTGCATCTATTTTCCCCTCTAACCGCCCCCTGAGACACCCATCAATCACCTCCTGTCACCCCCCTAGCACTCCTATCCATCAGATCAGGCCCAATACATCCTGTCATCTAAGAGGCCACCCTGCTTATGACCGTTTCCACAAAATTTGCCCCCTCATAGACCACCTGTCATCAAAATTTGCAGATGCTTATACCCCTGAACAGTCATTTTGAGAAATTTGGTTTCCAGACTACTCACAGTTTTGGGCCCGTAAAATGCCAGGGCAGTATAGGAACCCCACAAGTGACCCCATTTTAGAAAGAAGACACCCCAAGGTATTCTGTTAGGTGTATGATGAGTTCATAGAAGATTTTATTTTTTGTCAAAAGTTAGCGGAAATTGGATTTTTATTGTTTTTTTCACAAAGTGTCATTTTTCACTAACTTGTGACAAAAAATAAAATCTTCTATGAACTCACCATACCCCTAACGGAATACCTTGGGGTGTCGTCTTTCTAAAATGGGGTCACTTGTGGGGTTCCTATACTGCCCTGGCATTTTAGGGGCCCTAAACCGTGGGGAGTAGTCTAGAAAACAAATGCCTCAAAATGACCTGTGAATAGGACGTTGGGCCCCTTAGCGCACCTAGGCTGCAAAAAAGTGTCACACATGTAGTATCGCCATACTCAGGAGAAGTAGTATAATGTGTTTTGTGGTGTATTTTTACACATACCCATGCTGGGTGGGAGAAATCTCTCTGTAAATGGACAATTGTGTGTAAAAAAAATCAAAAATGTGTCATTTACAGAGATATTTCTCCCACCCAGCATGGTTATATGTAAAAATACACCACAAAACACATTATACTACTTCTTCTGAGTACGGCGATACCACATGTGTGACACTTTTTTGCAGCCTAACTGTGCTAAGGGGCCCAAAGTCCAATGAGTACCTTTAGGATTTCACAGGTCATTTTGAGACATTTGTGTTCAAGACTACTCCTCACGGTTTAGGGCCCCTAAAATGCCAGGGCAGTATTGGAACCCCACAAATGACCCCACTCTAGAAAGAAGACACCCCAAGGTATTCCGTTAGGAGTATGGTGAGTTTATAGAAGATTTTATTTTTTGTCACAAGTTAGCGGAAATTGATATGTATTGTTTTTTTTTTTCACAAAGTGTCATTTTCCGCTAACTTGTGACAAAAAAAAAATCTTCTATAAACTCACCATACCCCTAACGGAATACCTTGGGGTGTCGTCTTTCTAAAATGGGGTCACTTGTGGGGTTCCTATACTGCCCTGGCATTTTAGGGGCCCTAAACCGTGGGGAGTAGTCTAGAAAACAAATGCCTCAAAATGACCTGTGAATAGGACGTTGGGCCCCTTAGCGCACCTAGGCTGCAAAAAAGTGTCACACATGTAGTATCGCCATACTCAGGAGAAGTAGTATAATGTGTTTTGTGGTGTATTTTTACACATACCCATGCTGGGTGGGAGAAATCTCTCTGTAAATGGACAATTGTGTGTAAAAAAAATCAAAAATGTGTCATTTACAGAGATATTTCTCCCACCCAGCATGGTTATATGTAAAAATACACCACAAAACACATTATACTACTTCTTCTGAGTACGGCGATACCACATGTGTGACACTTTTTTGCAGCCTAACTGTGCTAAGGGGCCCAAAGTCCAATGAGTACCTTTAGGATTTCACAGGTCATTTTGAGACATTTGTGTTCAAGACTACTCCTCACGGTTTAGGGCCCCTAAAATGCCAGGGCAGTATTGGAACCCCACAAATGACCCCACTCTAGAAAGAAGACACCCCAAGGTATTCCGTTAGGAGTATGGTGAGTTTATAGAAGATTTTATTTTTTGTCACAAGTTAGCGGAAATTGATATGTATTGTTTTTTTTTTTCACAAAGTGTCATTTTCCGCTAACTTGTGACAAAAAAAAAATCTTCTATAAACTCACCATACCCCTAACGGAATACCTTGGGGTGTCTTCTTTCTAAAATGGGGTCACTTGTGGGGTTCCTATACTGCCCTGGCATTTTAGGGGCCCTAAACCGTGAGGAGTAGTCTAGAATCCAAATGCCTCAAAATGACCTGTGAATAGGACGTTAGGCCCCTTAGCGCACCTAGGTTGCAAAAAAGTGTCACACATGTGGTATCGCCGTACTCAGAAGAAGTAGTATAATGTGTTTTGAGGTGTATTTTTATACATACCCATGCTGGGTGGGAGAAATCTCTCTGTAAATGGACAATTGTGTGTAAAAAAAAATCAAATAATTGTCATTTACAGAGATATTTCACCCACCTAGCATCTGTATGTGTAAAAATACACCCCAAAACACATTATACTACTTCTCCTGAGTACGGCGGTACCACATGTGTGGCACTTTGTTGCACCCTAAGTGCGCTAAGGGGCCCAAAGTCCAATGAGTACCTTTAGGATTTCACAGGTCATTTTGCGACATTTGGTTTCAAGACTACTCCTCACGGTTTAGGGCCCCTAAAATGCCAGGGCAGTATAGGAACCCCACAAATGACCCCATTTTAGAAAGAAGACACCCCAAGGTATTCCGTTAGGAGTATGGTGAGTTCATAGAAGATTTTATTTTTGTCACAAGTTAGCAGAAAATGACACTTTGTGAAAAAAAACAATTAAAATCAATTTCCGCTAACTTGTGACAAAAAAAAAAAAATCTTCTATGAACTCACCATCCTCCTAATGGAATACCTTGGGGTGTCTTCTTTCTAAAATGGGGTAATTTGTGGGATTCCTATACTGTCCTGGCATTTTAGGGGCCCTAAACCGTGAGGAGCAGTCTTGAAACGAAATTTCTCAAAATGACCTGTGAAATCCTAAAGGTACTCATTGGACTTTGGGCCCCTTAGCGCAGTTGGGGTGCAAAAAAGTGCCACACATGTGGTATCGCCGTACTCAGGAGAAGTAGTATAATGTGTTTTGGGGTGTATTTTTCCACATACCCATGCTGAGTGGGAGAAATATCTCAATAAATTGACAATTGTGTGTAAAAAAAAATAAAACAATTGTCATTTACGGAGATATTTCTCCCACCCAGCATGGGTATGTGTAAAAATACACCCCAAAACACATTATACTACTTCTCCTGAGTACGGCAATACCACATGTGTGACACTTTTTTGCAGCCTAACTGCGCTAAGGGGCCCAAAGTCCAATGAGCATCTTTAGGCTTTACAGGGGTGCTTACAATTAGGCACCCCCCAAAATGCCAGGACAGTGAACACACCCCACAAATGACCCCATTTTGGAAAGTAGACACTTCAAGGTATTCAGAGAGTAGCATAGTGAGTCCGTGGCAGATTTCATTTTTTTTTTGTCGCAAGTTAGAAGAAATGGAAACTTTTTTTTTTTTTTCTGTTACAAAGTGTCATTTTCCGCTAATTTGTGACAAAAAATAAAATCTTCTATGAACTCACCATGCCTCTCACTGAATACTTTGGGATGTCTTCTTTCCAAAATGGGGTCATTTGGGGGGTATTTGTACTATCCTGGAATTTTAGCCCCTCATGAAACCTGACAGGTGCGCAGAAAAGTCAGAGATGCTTGAAAATGGGAAAATTCACTTTTGGCACCATAGTTTGTAAACGCTATAACTTTTACCCAAACCAATAAATATACACTGAATGGTTTTTTTTTTTTTATCAAAGACATGTAGCAGAATAACTTTCGCGCTCAAATGTATAGGAAATTTTACTTTATTTGAAAAATGTCAGCACAGAAAGTTAAAAAAGTAATTTTTTTGACAAAATTCATGTCTTTTTTGATGAATATAATAAAAAGTAAAACTCGCAGCAGCAATCAAATAGCACCGAAAGAAAGCTGTATTAGTGACAAGAAAAGGAGGTAAAATTCATTTAGGTGGTAGGTTGTATGACTGAGCAATAAACCGTGAAAGCTGCAGTGGTCCGAATGGGAAAAAAAAGGCTCTGGTCCTTAAGGGGTTTTATGACTGCAGTCCTTAAGTGGTTAATCTTCTTCTTTTTTTTTTTTTTTTTTTTTTAAACTATTTTGACTAACAATCAAGCACAGACTGCTTTTAAAGGACATCCGAGGTGAAAATAGACTGATGAGAAAAACAATTGTATCTATCCTCCTTGTACTACAAATGCCTTTTTTTTTTTTTTAGATACCCCACAGTTTTATTTTATATTGAAATCTGGTTTTTAAGTTTTTACTTTTTCACTGTCACTGCTCAATGACACCTTCATTGAAGTATGCTAGAGCTCAGATCTATAAATTGACCTTTTTTTTATCTCTTTCCTGCTCCAGGAAGCCATTTACTGAAAGGAAAGTGTTTTATGGTTGTAATTCCTTATCAGTGAGGGTTATGCGATAGTCTGACCCAGGGCTCGTTTCCACTATAGCGAATCTGGATTCGCATAGGCAATGCAAGTGGATGGGGCTGTTTCCACTTGTGTGGCTGCGGGAGCGTTTCTGTGTGCGGCAGAAATCTACACGGCAGAGCCGTGAGATTTAGCGTGCGAGAGGAATGCACGCGAATCTCCGCTAATGCTTTTAATAGGGAAACCGCATGCGGTTTGAGCATGCGGTTTTTGTCGCGAAGTCGCATGCGATTTTGCATAGGTATAATGTTAATTTACACAGGCAGTGACATGGTTAAATTTGCACATACCCTTACCTATGCGAAATCGCGGCAAAACCGCATTCGGAATCGCACCCGCATGCGATTTCGTCCGCGGTGGAATGCAGGCGAAGCACCGCAACAGTGGAAACGAGCCCCCAGTGTGACCCAGTTCCGACCTGGACAGAAACTGTCCCTTGCATTCCTGATTTTTAACTTTTAGGCAGAGAAAGAAAAAAAATAATACAGCCTATTTATTTGTGTGATAGGCACTGTACATACACATGTTTATATCATCATGTCACATGTTACTTCGGGTATCCTTTAAAGAGAACCCAAGTCAAAGTATTGAAAAGATTAAAAATTACTCCCAATTATTGACTGAATTAAGATAAAAAGTACCGTACTTTAGTATACTTTGTGCTTGAGTATGACCATTTCTGATATAATAAACCACTTGGCCCGGTCTTAGAGTTTACTATAAAGGGATTGTACTGTAGTGCAATCTTTTTGCTGTAAATAATATTTTAGAGCAAAGAAGAAATTCTGATCTGAGCGTCATAGCACTTTAATATTTTGTTAGCTCTTTTCTTTCTAGGCACAGAGCATGCTCAGTGTGTTCCTGTAAAATTCCCAGCAGCACCCTAGACGTTTCAGTCACGTGCCGTGGTCACATGGAGTTCAATGCTGAAAATCTTTATTAAACATTTAATATGTGGGAGTGAAGGCTGAGCTTTTATAACAGAAGTCCTTTTCCTGTTATATAGGCGACGATGATTTAGCAGCTTCTATCCATTCTACGTCGTGTGTTAGTCATGGAAGGATTTCTCAATCACCAAAATTTGTGGGTTTTGCTGTAATTAGAGGGCTCTAAAGCTTGAATTATTTACCTTAAACAATTATGATGATTATAGGCAAGAGGATTAGCTTCCCTTAAACAAAACAATTACCAGTTATGCCCTGAGGGGGAACTTCCCTGACTGATGCTGGCATTCATAAAAGAAGCTTGCTGACCAGAATGACTGCTGTCTTAAAGGGGATCTCTAGGAAGACTGGAGATCTTTTGTCTGCTCAGGGCCACTCTAGTCCTAACCACAACATTTAGACTCCAGATGGGAGCCATTTTATTTTTATGGTTAGGCTTCAGTCATCGACAGAAAGGCCACGGTTTGTTTTGTGTACAAAGTACCAGTACACAAAATGCACAGTGCTCAATATGCAATAAACTTACTGTAGATCTCACCAGTTAATGCAGGTACAATATTTATAGTGTGCTTCTCTGTCCACATTTCTGTGCAGCCTGGATGATACTGTAGCATTGCAGCCATGCACAAGCAACTCACAGATGACCGGCAATTCCCTCAGTAATCAGGCAGCAGCCTACACAGGAAGCATAGGTCTTAATTTTGAGGTAATGCATGCAGGCCTAGAGAAGTGTACAGAGGGCAAGCAGGCTATAAGTTGTTGCCAGCCCCGCCCACTGACCACGGCTCATGGGTCTCCGACCGACATATGACATGTGCCCGCCCACTTTCCACTATAGCCGGATACCGAATACTGCAGGGGCCAAAAAACTGGCTTACTAGAACAGAAGTCCTGTTCTATCTTGGTTTACTTTATCCAGGTGTTTCTCCCATATACTAATGGTGTTTGGCCGGGATCTGGACATTTTGTTTACTATACCCGAAGCTTTACTATATCAGAGTTTATTATAACGAGCCTATACTATGCTGCTGTCACTCCAAGCATCTGGGTAAAAGCTGGAGCACTTTAGTACCAGCGGCTTGCCCATACTTGGATGAAGTCTCTGCTAGCACAGCTTTCTGCCTGGGTGGTAATTTCACTACAATAAGGATTACAAATGAAAACACACACTAAAAATACTCCTGTGGTCACCATGTACATTTTTTATTTTCCATGTCAGATAAAACGCCTATAAATAGCTGCCGGGTCTATAAACCACACTTCCTGTCTGTGTTCTTGTACTAACAATGCCTTGATTGGAAGACTTGTATACTTTCCCATAAAGATATGCTTGAATGCAGTTCAATCACCATCTTTGTGTGTAATGGTAAAACTCAGTTTCTAGCAAGATTTTATCCATAAAACAGCTGATGTCTGCAGAAGATTCTCTTATTGTCCTGCAGATAAATGTCTTTGACTATTCTCTAGAAATGTGCTGAAAGTAGTTTTTATACGACTTAGGGCATATTTGCATGGAGTTTGTATGTTCTCCCTGTGTCTTGCGTGGGTTTCCTCCGGGCACTCCGGTCTCATCCCATATCCCAAAAACATAAAGATAAGTAAATTGGCTTCCCCCTAAATTGTCCCTAGACTACGATACATACACTACACAATACACACACAGACATAGGACTATGGTAGGAACTAGATTGTGAGCCCCTCTGAGGGACAGTTAGTGACAAGACAATATACTCTGTACAGCACTACGGAAGATGTCGGCGCTATATAAATAATAATAATCAGCAAGTGATTCTCTGTTAACTGACTAAACATTTCATTGTTTATCAGATCACCCTTATTAAGCTTTTATGGTCATTTCATGGTTAGATCAATGTAAATGGCTTACATGACTGTAGTGCAACATAAACCAGAGTTTTGTAATCGAATGCTATTTAATATTTTCTTCCAACTTCAGTGTACAGCTGCTGTAAAAAAAAATGTTTTTGAGGAGATCTTGCTGGAAGCCATTGCAATAGTTTGTATGCCTTGTTAAACCTATCCAGTGTGCTCTCCTCTCTGTTTTGTTGTGTGTGGAGAGGAACTTGAAGTAATTCCTCCGGGAGGAAGGCTCCTCACATCTGTGGACAAGCTGTGTGCACAGGTGTGAGTACTCAAGCTATGGCCTGGGAAAACAGCAGACCAACAGTCAGAACAGAGCTGGGAGTAGGATTCATTGCATCTCTTTTTCATCCATCTAGCTCAGGAATGGGCAAACTGTAACATCAAAAAGTTCCCCTGGGGGGTACTCACTTTGGGAGGGGGAAGCCTCAGGGTCCCAATGAGGCTTCCCACGCCGTCCTCTGTCCCTCGGGCGTCTCGCTGATTCGGTGGGTATGGGCCTTTACACATCAACGAGAAGCTGGAAATAATGAGATGTCCCTGTTTTGTGCATAGTGCTGATACAACCAGCAAAGTGATGTCAGGCTCCTATACAGGCAAAGAAGAAAAATTACGACTGGGCGTATAAGACAATCCCCAACTTTTTCAGTTAAAATATAGTTTGGGATGTACTTGCCGTATAAGACCTCTTCCAACACCCACCAAATAAATGTTTTAAAAATAATAATATACTGGTGCTATGTATGAACAGATACTGGTGCTGTACTGTATGTGGTACCCAGTATATAACAGTATATAGGCGATTGACTGGTTGGATTGGTCAGCTCTCCTTGTCTAACTGTTTATCAGAGCGGTATGGAGGAACAGATTGCTCTGTGCCCATAAAATACGCCTCTTTTACCCTTCTGACCCGCCCTTGTATCCTATTTACCTCCTTCTCTGCCTCTCAGATCTCGCACATGTGCACCTGCGCCGCTTCACTACAGTCCTCAGCAGTGAGATCTGAGAGTTGGTAACAGGATAGGGTGTATCACCCGACATCAGTGACACCCGGCGTATAAGACGACCCCTGACTTTTTGGACGATTTTCAAGGGTTAAAAAGTAATCTTATACGCCAGAATATTATTATTCTTATTATTATTATTTATTGAATGTATAAAGCGCCAACATATTACGCAGCGCTGAACATTAATTTAGGTTACAGACAATATTTAGGGGTGACATACAGCAATATGACAATACAGGAATACAAGAAAACCAGATCACACAGCACAGTATTAGTACAAGGTAATGCTTAGTCAGTCACTGGATGGAGCATGGAGATTAGGCAAGTTAGGTTCACTCAGATAAATAGCATGGGTTCACAGTAATGGAGGTGCAAGATCAGGTAGGACACAAAAGGAGGAGGACCCTGCCCAAAGGCTTACAATCTAGAGGGAGAGGTAAGGACACAAATGGTAGGGGACCAGAGTTCAGCTGTAAGTTTAGAGCACTTGTGAGGGGTAGTAGGCCAGAGTGAAAAGGTGAGTTTTGAGGGCTTTCTTGAAGATGTTGAAGGAGGGGGCTGCCCTAATGGGTGGAGGTAGGGAGTTCCATAGTGTTGGAGCAGCTCTTGAGAAGTCCTGGAGGCGTGCATGGGACTGGGTGATGCGGGGGGGGGGGGGGGGGGGCGGTTAGGCGAAGTTCATTGGAAGAGCAGAGTGAGCGGCTAGGTGTGTACCTCTGAGTAAGATCGGAAATGTAGGTTGGACAGGTTTTGTGGACAGATTTGTAGGTCAGACACAGTATCTTGAATCTGATTCTGGACTGGATAGGAAACTAGTGGAGGGATTCTAGGAGGGGATCTGCCGTGGTGGAGCGATGGGAGCAGTGAATAATTCTGGCTGCCGCATTCATGATGGACTGCAGTGGGGCTGTTCGGGTCATAGGGAGACCAGACAGCAGGGCATTGCAGTAGTCAAGGCGGGAAATTATAAGGGCATGGATGAGGAGTTATAAGGGCATGGATGAGGAGTTTGGTGGTGGCAGAGGTCAGGAAAGGGCGAATCTTACAGATGTTACGAAGGTGGAAGTGCAGGGTGACACCCAGACAGCGGGCTTGAGAGGTAGGGCGAATGGTAGTGTGGTTAACAGTGACATGCACATCTGGGAGGTTCGTGCATGGCCGTGGAGGGAAGATCATAAATTCCGTTTTGTCTAGATTTAGTTTCAGGAACCTAGCGGACATCCAGGAGGAGATGGCTGATAGGCAGGAGGAGACCTTGTCCATGGTAGTGGTGGATATGTCAGGGCTGTGGAGGTAGACCTGGGTGTCATCTGCATACAGATGATAGTTAAAACCCATGGAGGAGATAACCTTGCCAATGGAGGATGTGTATAGGGTGAACAGTAGGGGGCCAAGGACCGAACCTTGGGGGACTCCCACCGAGAGGTGGTTGGGGGTAGACGAGGACTCATTGAAGGCAGTTGTGAAGGAGCGGGTGGAGAGGTAGGATGAAAGCCAGGACAGGGCGAGATCGTGAATGCCCAAGGACTGGAGGTACATGTGGAAAACAAGTACCATTTATCACTATATGGATCCTGTAGAGCCTTCCCGCAGTTCAGTACTGTCCCTGGCTCAAATTTGCCACCTCCTGGAAACCCTTGAAAGGCTTCTGAAGTATTTATGCGCCCAACTGCTTCTGAAGCTGGGCGGTTCTATACTACGCATGAGCAGTAGGAAGCAACCCATCTTTATAAGCAACCTGGGATGTGAATGCTTTCAAAGGCCACAGAGAATCCCCAAAGGCTTATTTGACCAGTTGGTTGAATACGAGCTACAGGAGTGACGACAATGGTACAACAGGACTGTGAGAAGCAGGGCTGTGGAGTCGGTACAAAAATCTTCCGACTCCTTAGTTTATGAAACCACAGACTCCAACTCCGGGTATCCAAAATGGCTCCAACTCCTTAGTCTAATACTTACCAGGGCTATGGATTTTGTACAAAAATCATCTGACTCTGACTCCTCAGTTTATGAAATCACAGACTCCGGTTACCCAAAATTGCTCTGACTCCTTGACTCCACAGCCCTGGTGAAAGGAACAAGAAGGCTCTATAGGGTCCAGAGCCTTCCTTCTCCTTAGGTAAGTATCTGACCTTTTTTTTTATTTTTTTATTTCGCTTCAGTTTTAGTTTAAGAGGAACACTGCTGTAGAGCTATCACCAATCTTTATCCTCGCTTATCAGGTAGTTGCTGTATCTAGGCAAAGGCTCAGTGTTTTGACATGGGACTCACTGGAAAAAATACATGGTTAGGAAGTTTTGTTTCTTGTGTGCATTCATTCCACCCCATTTGCTATGTTAGAGATGTAAGCCGCTGTGTCAGCCTCTGTTCACATTTACATTGTGGTTAGATATTTGCTGAACCTGAAGAGAGGGTGGATTATGTAATTACTATAGTGTAGTTATAATCTTACATCTCTGGCCGTGTGGAACAAATGATGTGTAATGACTTTCCCCTTGTTATAGTCCTGTTATGAGCTTGGCGTAATGACAGATCTGTAGGGCTACGTGGCTGTGCTTCAGACCTGGGTTTATAATTCAGGTGATATATTTTTATGTCAGGGGAAAAATGTGTGTAGAATATTTGCTTTAGCTTCCTGGTTATCGGATCTGCCTGCAGCATTTCCTCTTGTGCTGAAGTGTGAATTCCACATCTTGCTGCGGACTCTCGTCAACCTCATCCCCATCATGCTGGATGTCCCTGCTGCTGACTCATAGGGAAACAGACTCCATCTGGCACCCAGATCTGCTGAGGCGGGCTGCTCAGAGGGGATGTCTCCTCATCGTCTGCTCTGTGTTATATCTCATAGAAGGATGATGGGCAAAGATATTCATGGAACTTCCCAATTCCAGAAAAAAAAAATGTATTTTAGCTTTGAATGATGTGGCGAGAGGTAACAGCCTCTTCTTCAAATTGTATTCCGCTACATCTGTGATCACTTCCATACTTCCTGTTTAGACAGGAAGTGGAAAAATCTGTGCAAGAGACCACAACAAATAAAACATTTCTATGTAGGGTCGAGTTAGAATCCCTAACTGTTTTTTATTGCTGTATCCCATTTTCTGACCTAGGTCTACCAGGTTTCAGCCTATTAAACCACAAAGCTCCATAGAGTACCCAGGGACAGGAAGTGAGGCACAAACCGCACAGGAAGCTGTACGACACCTATTGGAAACCTATTGAGTTGGGCTTTAAAGTGGACCTGAACTCTTTCACAGGACAGAAGGAAAACCTATAGAAGTGTACCCTGTATGTATTTAGAGAGTTTAGCCTGTCTAATTCCCCCTCATCTGTGGCTAAGCACAATTTTTTTAATTTGATCCCTCAGCTGTGTCAACTGACTGCCACGGCAGTGAGGTAATTGGTACACACAGGAGGTTAACACTATGTCTGCCTCCAAGAAAGCAGGATGTAGACAAACTGCAGATTTTTTTTCAGGCTTTGTATCAGCTGTAACAAAAATGTTTTTCCTTAAAGGTTATTATGCTGTTGCGTATCTTTTAGAGCAGAGTTCTGAGTTCAGGCCGTGTGTGTGTACTGTGTGTGTACAGTGTGTGTGTGTGTGTGTGTACAGTGTGTGTGTGTGTGTGTGTGTGTGTGTGTGTGTGTGTGTGTGTTGCAGAAGACAATTCTGTAGTCTCTGGAGGTGAAGTGTGTTTTCAATTGCTGGAAAAATCATTGGATAGCAGCCTCCCTCATAATCTATTCATGAAAGTGTAATGGCAAATTACCTCTACCTGCATTTGTCAGCAATTTATGGCCAGGCACTACTTCACTCACAGCCGGTTCTTTTGTATTCTACTGTATTTCCATACTGGAGGAAGTACAGAGTGACATAGATGGTGGTCACAGTTCTACCTGGGAAGGGGTGGTGCAGGAAGGTGTTTGTTTCAGGTGGCAAGTGGGCTAGAACCTGCCCTCATGCTGGGATAGACAAATACAGTATGTATGAACCAGCAAGAAATATATAAGCTGAAGATTTCAGAAGATGGGTCGGGGGAACTTCATAGCGATGCCACAGAGTGAATGAGCATTCCCCGATCCACCTTCGTACCTGCAGGAACACGCAACGGTATATGACGGCACGAATGAGAAGTCAAACGATCGCAGCACTTTGCGATGGTCGTAACCATTGCAAAACCTCATTCATTTAATAGCGTGCACATATCTGTCATGAGATCATGGAAACAATCGCTCGTCACTAAAAAAATCACCGGTCATCGGGAAAATTGTGCAAAAGGTCACGTCTTCGGGACGAGCCTTTAGGCGTCAGTTTTATTGACACCAGAAAAAAAACTGGCTGCTTGGCTCCTGATATTTGCCCAGCTCAGTATTAATGGACAACTGAAGAGAGAGGTATATGGAGGCTGCCATATTCATGTCCTTTTTAAACAATACCAGTTGCCTGGCAGCCCTGCCGATCTTTCATGCATCAGTAGTGTCTGACACACACCTGAAACAAGCATGTGGCAAGTGCAGTCAAACCTAAAGTCCACCTGAACCGGGGTAAAATCCATTAAATAAAGCCAATGGTGAGTTATATTACCTTTTTAACAATTGTCTTGGCTCTGCTCGTTGCCCCCTCCCCAATATGCGATTTTCGAATGACTTGCCATCGCTAGGGGGAGCTTCCTGGGTTTCGTATTCCACTGGGAGGAGACAAAGTACAACGTGCAGCACCAGGACACTTGTTAAAAGGTAATCTAGCCCACCATGGGCTTTGCTTAATAGATTTCACCGCGGTTCAGTGGTGCTTTAAGTCTAATTTGCATGCTTGTTCAGGGTCTATTACTAATTGTATTAGAGGCAGAAGATCAGCAGGGCTGCCAGGCAACTTGCATTGTTTCAAAGGAAATATGACAGCCTCCATATCCCTCTCATTCTTGAATTTCTGCCTGGAATTGGGTTTTCATGTATCCATGCCAGCTTTGCAGGATCACTGGAGGACTTCAGCAACTCCTGCCACACATCTGAGTACAGGATGTGTCTATGATGTCATTGTTAGCTGTCACTCTCTTAAAGAAAACCTGTAACATCAAAAAGTTCCCCTGGGGGGTACTCGCCTCGGGAGCTGGAAGCCTCAGGGTCCCAATGAGGCTTCCCACGCCGTCCTCCGTCCCTCGGGGGTCTCGCCGCAGCCCTTCAAAAGAGACAGTGTCTCTTTAACCTTCTTGTTTGGAAACACAGCGGATAAGATTACCATCCAGTCTGACAAGTCTAGTTAATGGAATTTCACATTTGTCAGGAAAGCTTTAAGAGGAACTCCAGGGAAAATAATGTATTAAAAAGAAGTGCTTCATTTTTACAATAATTATGTATAAATGATTGTTAGTGTTTGCCCCTTGTAAAATCTTTCCTCTCCCTGATTTGCATTCTGACATTTACCACATGGTGACATTTTTACTGCTGGCAGGTGATGGCACCGGAAGTAGCTGCTGCTTGCTTTTTTGACAGTTGGAAACCGCTATAAATGGCTATTTCTCACAGTGCAATGAGGTTCACATACAGGAAGCTGCCAGGACCATGGTCCTCACAGTTTCCTGTGGGAGGGGTTTCACCACAATATCAGCCATACAGAGTGCCCTCATGATCCGTTTGTGAAAAGGAATACATTTCTCATGTAAAAGGGGGTATCGGCTACTAATTGGGATGAAGTTCAATTCTTGGTTATAGTTTCTCTTTAAAGAGACTCTGTAACAAATTTTTCAGCCTTAGTTCTTCTATCCTATAAGTTCCTATGCCTGTTCTAATGTGCTCTGGCTTACTGCAGCCTTTCCTAATTGCACTGTCTCTGTAATAAATCTTATCTCCTTTCCTCTGTCGTGTCTGTCGGGCTAAGGTTTGAATGTGTGAAATGTGCAGGGCTGCTTGTGATTGGATAGAAGCGATACACACCCTCTGCAGGCCCCCTGCACACTCTGTATGACTCACACACTGTTTATGTGAGCCTATCACAAGCTGGTTAGTTTGTTTGTAAACACTGCCTAAAACTTTAATTACAAGCCAGGATTGCAGCAGAGAGTGGCAGAAACAGCACAGAGGGGCACAGGAGAAAATAAGGAATAGAATGGTATGCTTTTTAGTGTAAGAATATTAGAGTACAGATTCTCTTTAAGGCACTATACTACCAACACAACATCCGCCATGCATGACTGCAGCCATTGTGTTGTCGTACATTACTGTGTGATGCCACATACAGGGCCAGGAGTGTAGCCTGAATCCCGATTCCTCTGCATCTTGCTATGGTCGTCCTGTTTCTGCTTACTGCAGTGTGACCAGTAAACATGACTGTGCGCCGCCATCCAATACAAAGGACTGTAATTACATCAATAGAGATGGAGCTATTTGCTTGTGATTAACGCCAAGAATGTCAGACTTGGCCTACAAATGCTGCACTGTGCACAAGATGGCCAGACCCAGAGAGGTTGTGACCTGTGTAAACTTCAAAGCCCCCCCAACCGCCCACACGCAGAAAGTATCAGGGCAATGTGAGGGAAATAGGCATCACGCTGATCTTTTTCAACCGCTCAGTAAAAATCCCAATAAAATGACTTTGAAGCCCGTATGTGTCGGCAGCATTATCTGCCTAGATATAAATTCCATTCCTATGCATCAGAAGCTCACACAGCTAGAATGTTTGAACTTTTATTTAATCTTTTAAAGAAAACCTGTCACCGAGATAAGATCATAAAAGCTGCACGTTTTTCTCGCACCATATGTAGTATCTTTGTAGGCACCACAAGAGTAGCTAAAAACCTTTTATATTGTGCTGAACTTGATGTCACACCTAAACGATTACCTCGCTTGTAATGTAAGGGAAAGTGATTGGGAAAACGTGAGACCAGTTTGATTTGGGAAGTAACAATTGGTCAATTCTTCATTGTGTGGCTTGCAGGTGTGTATGGGGCGTGTCCACATATATTTGCACAAGAAGGTTTCTTATTTTAGAACAATCTTGGTCTTGCACAACTCGGACTCTGAACTGTCTAATACACTGTATCTGAATGAGGATGAGCTTTATGTGCCAAGTATGACAGTTGTCGCACCTGGAATTATTTGTGGTACACACCGCAATAGTGCAATTAGTAGACATTAATCAACGTGGACAAACGGACATAGTTATTGAAGTCTAAGTTCAGTGATGCAAAGGTAACCAGGAGAAGCAGATGTAAGGGGTTAGGGGATTTTGCTGGTGTGGGGAGTTGAGTTCAGGAGAAGAACTGCCGGGGGAAAGAAGGTGTTCTTGTGCCTGGAGGTTTTGGTGGGGATGGTTCTATAACAGCGAAGGTTGAAGTAATGACTGCTGGGATGGGGTGGTCGAGCGGTATCCTTTTGGCCCTGATCCACAACCTAAATGTGTGGAGTAGGTCCAGTGGTGGCAGGGATAACCGGATGATCCTCTCAGCAGCGTTGATTACTCTGTGTGTCTGCATGCCAAAGATATTGGAGGTGCAGAGGATAGATTTGATAGTGGCAGTGTAGAAGCTAATCAGCAGCTCCTGCAGCATTCTGATTTTTTTTTTTTTTTTCAGTTGTCGAAGGAAGAACACCTTTTGTTGAACATATTTTTAGCAATTTAGGAGCAAGTAGGACATTTTTAAGTTCTAGTTCCATTAAAATAAAAGAAAATGCAAAAATTAGCTGCCAGTAATTTTGTAAGATGCATCCGGTCATTCGCCATCCTGTTCCTGGGGCTTTCTCAAGCCTTGTTCTTATGAGGGAGTAGTTAAAGCGGACCTGATCTCTCTTGCACAGGACACAAGGAAAACATAACAGAAATTCACCCTGTATGTATTTAACCTGTGTAATTCCCCCTCATTTGTGTCTAGTTTAGTTGTAATCTTATCTCCCCCCCCGTGTCACATGACTGCCTATGGCAGATGAGCAGATAAGCCCATCTGAAAGCACAGGCTGTAAACAATATGTCTGCTTCCATGAATCAGGAAGTAGAAACTGTGCAGATTTATTTTAGGATTTGTATCAACTATAACAATTTTTTTTTAAAGGTTATTATGCTGTTGTGTATCTTTTAGAGCAGAGAGGAGGTCTGAGTTTAGGTCCGCTTTAAAGGTGCCTACACGGTTTTGATAGTCCTCTGCCAAAATAACGGCTCCTGATCATTTTGGTTGGGATTCTAAAGTATGCACAGATGTCCTATTGGTATCACTGGTCTTCCCTCGCATAACCTGCCAGAGCACATTGCTCTTGTCAGATAACGGTCTCCTGGAACTTCAAAGGAAGTTCCCACAGTGTGCCTCTCAATTGTTCCTCACCCCCCCCCCTTCCCCCCCCCTCCACACATGCTGAGCAGCCAGGACCCAAGCAGAGCAAGTGCTTTGTCCCTAGAAGAGGAGTCCTAACCCATCTGCCATATATTCTAAAGTTGCATTGAACCTGAACTGAGAGGTAAATGGAGGCTGCCCATACGAATTGCCTTTTGAGCAATATCAGTTTCCTTGCTATCCTGCTGATCCTCTGCCTCTAAGGGCCCGTTTCCACTATTGCGGTGCGGAATCGCCGCATATCACCGCTGACAAAATCGCATGCGGATGCGATTCCGCATGCGTTTTTTGCCGCGATTTCGCATACGATTTCGCATAGGCAGGGTATATGCGATTTTAACCATGTCACTGCCTGTGTCAATTTACATTACTTTCAATGCGAAATCGCGGGAAAAAACGCATGCAAAAAACGCATGCGATTTCCCTATTAAATACATTGCCTGCGATTCGCCTGCATTCCACACGCAGGCGAATTCTGCAGGGTCTACCGTGCAGAAAAATCCTGCACAGAAAAACGCAAATGAAAACTGACAAGTTAAAACAGTCCCATCCACTTGTATTGCTTATGCGAATCCGCATGCGTTGTCTGCATGCGGATTCGCGCTAGTGGAAACGGGCCCTCATACTTTTAGTTGTAGACCTGGAACAAGCTTGCAGCAGATTAGATGTTTCTGACATTATTGTCAGATCTGACAAGATTAGCTGCATGCTTGTTCCTGGTATTATTCAGACACTACTGCAGCCAAATAGATCAGCAGGACAGCTAGGCAACTGATAATGGTACTGGCTGATGCCTATGAGAGCTGATCGCTGGGATTGGCTGTTCGGGAGGGAGGGAAGGGGAAAAAGAAAATAAAGAAAAAATAGACAAATTTATTAAAAATAAAAGAACAAATAAACAAGCAAACATCACAGCAGTGATCAGAGCCCACCAACAGAAAACTCTGTTGGGGGGAAGAAAAGGGAGGGGGATCCATATGTGTGCTAAGTTGTATGGCTCTGCAAAGCGCTGAATCGTGAAGAATAGCCTGGTCACTAGGGGGGTGTAGGCCTATGGCCCTCAAGTGGTTAAAGAGAGATAAGAAAGCTACCCACCATGTAGCATGCCTCTATTTAGCATGGACACCTCTTTCTAAGAGTTCTTTGAACACTACATGTTTATAATAAAAATATTTGCCAGCTGAATTTGCCTGTTTGGGCACCACTAATCACCTGAGACAGATGGAACATAACATTGTGAGCCCTGTACTTCCTGTAAGGTGCTGTGGAAAATGGGTCCGTTCTCTATGGATCTGTAATGATAAATGGCTATTGCTGTTCCTATAAATAATACATGTGGTAACCACTTCCCCTCCTCGTTTTTTTCGCAGGTGCGCTAACCAAAGTCCGGGAGAGCAAGAAGCACGTGGAGGAGGGCAAGATGGAGCTGCAGAAAGCCAACGACATCCAAGACCGCTGTAACATTATCTCCTACGCCACCCTGGCAGAGATCCAACATTTCCACAGAATCCGCGTCCGGGACTTCAAATCACAAATGCAGCATTTCCTGCAGCAACAGATAATGTTCTTTCAAAAAGTGACGCTAAAGCTGGAGGAGGCGCTACAGAAGTATGACGCGGCCTAGGCGCGGCCCGGGAACTCTGAACTGTTTCTCCTCGTGACGGGGAGCTATAAATCCGGGGTTCACCCACAAGAAACAACCTGTTGCCAATAATTGGCGGTGGTACACGAATGGTCGTACATTTATTTTCTAGTATACTGTGACGCAGAAAATGGAACCGTGGTATAATAGTTCCACGTAGATCCAGCATAGCACATTTATATTTAAATTATATTATCTATGCTTACACTACCCTTGTTACCTGTGCTCTGGAGTATGCAGACTTGCCTTACCAGTTCTGGGGAATATGATCTCACGGCGCATACTAAGGGGCGGACTTCCTAATTAACACACGAAACGTCATCAGTTGCCTTTTTTTTTTTAAATTACATTTTGGATTTAACAAATCCTCTGTTTACAGGACTTCTACTTGAGCAACTATTCTTGTGCCTTCTTAAACATCCTGTTTTTTTTTTTTCTAGTAATAAATTCATATTTTACCACAGGAGAATGATGCATCCTATTTCTATGGAGAATTTACATTGTATTCTGGTCACTTTCTGTGTTACCTCGAGATAAAGAGAGCTGATCCTCGCTTGATTATAAAAGAGAAAAGGAAATTGAGGCCCCAAAGGGTTTTGGCATTTACTCAAGTGGCCATCTAATCATTAAAGTAATAACGGTAGCCATACAGGTGATGATGGGCAGATTTGACAGAGACAAATCTCTCTCTGATCGAATCTAATAAGAGAGAGATCTGTCGGCTGCCCACTCACCGCAGGCCAATTCCTGATAGATTTCAGCTTTAAATATCTCCGAAACCCCCGGCACTGCCCCCCAGTGTATAAATGTGCCCCCCGTGTGTGCATTTATACATTACCTGTCCTGTGTCCCCCACCGCGGGCTGACCATCCCTCTTCTGGTTCTTCCTCTTCTATTTGCGCCTCACACACTGCTGGAGTTTAGTGTGTAGCGCATGTGACGTCACACATGCGCAATACGCTGGTGGCTGGTGCAAATAGAGGAAGAACTGCGGATGGGCACCCGGCGGTGGGCGACACAGAACAGGTAATGTATAAATGCACATACTGGGGGCAGAGTTATACACTAGGTGGCAGCACTGGGGGTTTTGTTGCATTTCATTTAAATTACTTTTCAATAAAGGGCTGCTTTTACTGACGGCAGTGCCAGCTTCTTTAGACTTGTGCTAATCTTGTCACTGAAACTGTGACTTAAAGGGACTCAGAGCAGCTCTCATGGGCATGCCTTTAAAGAGACTCTGACCAGTACTGCAAAGTACTTAAAGATGCATACCTTTCTGTAGCTTGTGCTCTCCTCTTTCATTTGATGCCTGAATCGCCGTTCTACACCAAATAGTTTTGTTCAATCTAAAAATCGGCTGCCACCCCTGTCTTCTCTGTTAGAGAAGTGCATCACTGAATGAAGCAGAAAGAGGAAGTGACACGCATGGCCATTGCAAGAGGCTCCTCCAGGGGGGTCATAGCACGACTTTGTTGGAAGTCGTCTGGCCTAAAGTGTAACTGTCGGGCATAAAATCAAAAATGAATTCTTTATTTTTATCTAGTAAACAAGTAATAAGGATGCTAATCTGGCAATCCAAAAGTTAAGATCTCTATTACTTTTCTTGTTTATAAATGATCATTCCCCAGTTTACCTGACTCTTATTTGGTACGTTGCCGCACAAAGGAAGTTGCAGGGCATGCTGGGTTGTCCTTTATTGCTTCTGTACATTAGTTAAGTCTGAGGGGAAATAAAGAAGCAAAAAAAACACAGCCCAGCATGCCCTGCAACTTCCTTTTTGCAGCAACATACCAAATAAGAGTCAGGTAAACTGGGGAATGATCATTCATAAACAAGAAAAGTAATAGAGATTGTAACTGTTGAATTTCCTGATTAGCATCCTTATTACTTGTTTACCAGATAAAATAAAGAATTGATTTTTGATTTTATGCCTGACAGTTACACTTTAAAGGCATAGCCATGAGAGGTGCTCTGAGTCCCTTTTAAGGCTTTGGCACACCACACATGGGCGCTTCCCCATACCTGGTGTTTTTGTACAGACAGTGATGGTCAGTTAGCTGCTGATAATTATGACCTGATGCTAATATTCCTGCAATTTTAGGTCTGGGATCCACTAGAAAGCACACATTCCAGTCATTTTTGGTTGTGATTTTTCAAAACAATGACCATTGTTTTTTTTGTTTTTTTTTTTTACCTATTTTAGATTTAATGCACGTCATTTGTACAGCTATTGTGATTTCCATAACAATTTGCTTTTTTCATAGGTTTGACAGTAAAAACGCTGCAAAATCACTTTGTACAGATTTTATGGCAATCCTATACTTTGTACTGAAACGCAAACTCTCCAAAAATGCTGTAAGCGCCGCGAATGCGATTTTAGGAGATTGCAATCACTACTGTGGGATCATCTTCATTGAATTTTGTTAGCAGCCAGTTTATTTAGAGGCATGCAAGAGCTCCAGGCCAATTTATTTTAACAGATTTTTATATCTTATTTGTTACATTTCCTTGCTTCTAATTAGTACTGCTGTAATGTGTATTTATGGCTACTTGTCCCTAGGGGGCAGTGTGGGACAATAACGGATGACTTCTGCTTTCAGTTTCTATATTTTCTGCTAGTAGAGAGAGATCAAAGCATTACTATAGTTTACAGCACAACAAATTCTGCTGACGCAAGACAAAAGCAGTGCACTTATCTCACACAAGATAACTCTATTGAAGTTGCTAATGGGTTAGCATAGTACTTTTGAAATTACTGGCAATTCCAAAATGCTACTGAAACAGGTCTAGTGGGCCCAGGCCTTATGCAGCTTACAACTTTAGACTAATAAAATGCAACACCTGCAGTATTTTATTGGTCTGAAAAAAAAATATGGAATACAGTGTTCTCCCCAGGCTCTTTTAGCAGGGTGCTCCGCCCGGCTAGTTTTGGTGACCACCCGGCTGTCATTGGCTCACCTCCTCCTATGCTGTAAGCATAATTGCTCATAGAAGCATCGGCCCTGCATTTTCTCCTTTCGCCCCACCCGGCTACTTTTTAATGCCACCCGGCTGGAAAAAAATTCTGGGGAGAACACTGGAATAATTAACATCTCATAGATCACTGGATACAGAGACTGGAAAGCTGAAGGAAACTTATAGGGTGGGGGTTGTATACATCCCAGGAGTCAGGTAGCTAATTAAGTGAGAGGGATGTGGAGGCTGCCATTTTTTTTCCTTTTAAACAATGCAGATTTCTGGCTGGACTTGAAAGACAAATGTGTTGTTGTTTTTTTCAACCAACTAAGGAACTAAACATTGTCTGTCAGTCCTGCTGATCTCTTTTGCTGCAGTAGTACCTGAATCACATACCTGAAACAAGCATGCAGATAATCTAGTCAGACTTCAGTCAGGGGCCTGATGTGCATGCTTGTTCAGGGTCTGTGGCTAATCCTATTAGAGGCACAGGATAAGTTTCATTGCTAAAAAGGAAGTCAGTACATCAGTCTCAATTTCCTTCTCACATCAGTTGTGCTTTAGGGCCCTTTTACACTAGAATCGTTTTTTAAAATCGCTCCCATTCACTTTCATAAAAATCGCTGCGATTTCGCGAGCACGTGCGCAAAATCGTGGCGATTTTACAGCAATTTTAATGAAAGTGAATGGGAGTGATTTAAAAAAAACTATAATCAATCGCAAAACGCTCAGAAAAGCACTTCTGGTGTGAATGGGCCCTTAAAGAAATGCTGCATCCAAATCCTGTGATGTAAAACCTGTAAACCCCCCCCCCCCCCCCCCAACTTATTCATTTTCATTTACGTATATGTTCAAATGCTTCCAGTAATATCGAAAGTTGACTTAAAGGGAATCTGAAGTGAAAATAAACTTTTGATATGATTTGTATGTGTAGTACAGCTAAGAAATACAACATTAGGAGCAGAGACATGAGTCTAACGCACACTGCAAATCCGTTTTTTCGATTCGTATTACGTTTCCGATTCTGATTTTCCCTAAATACAGTCAACAGAAAAACGGATCAAAAACGCAGCATGCAGTAAAGATTAAAAATCAGAATCGGATGTAAAAACTGATTAAAAAGTACAGTAGAAGTTAAGACACTCCAGTTGATATCTATGCAAAAGAGCCATTGAGATCCACAACTTTCAAAGTGGCAGAGAGCTCTGTCTTCTGAAGCTTGTTATCTCAACTGTCAGTCATTGTATTTTCTTTTTCTCTGCAGAGAGCCGTTCAAAATTTCACTAACCTGCTCTGTAAAATCATTTAGAATGCTGAGTAGTGTGTAAACTGCAAATATTAGAGAATGATGCAATGTTACAAAAAACACAATATAACTGAAAATAAAAATGAGAATATTTTCTTTGCTACTAATGTTCTAGTAATTATCCGTACTACAAAACCAATTCATTATATCATAATTTTTTTTTTTCACTTCAGTGTCTCTTTAACCTTTATATTGCACTTATACGTTTGAATGAAGGTAAGATGAAGATGTCTTGATGAGATGTTAATTGTTCTTATTGAGCAAGTACTGCAAGGGCATTGCAGCCAGAGTCCCTGTTTCCTCACCACAGGCCTCTCTGTGTGTGACATGAGATCTGTTTACCTGCATTGAAGTGTAGTTTTCTCCACAGGAGATGAAAATGAGGGGGCTGGATTTATGAGCTTAGCGAATGATGTCACTTGTCCATTCACACAAAACAGTGAAACTAGGGCTTAAGGGAGTTGTCTGTTTAATGAGGAAGTGATATCATTTTGCACAGGGTTGCAAAAACGTACCTAAACTTACAGTACTTTCCGTGTACCTCAGATGTGCAAAAAGTTCAGAATTCTACACTGTGATGTTTTTCTGTAAGACCACGTACCATAAACCTCTTATACTGACAGAAGCCGCAACTGAAATATTGTGGTGTCTGTATCCCCCTGGCTGCTCTATCCACATATCCAGTGGTATGAATCTTAAAGAGCCACTCCACACAATTCAGCTGCACTCCTAAGATGTGTACATGAAAAAATGGTGCCCGTGAAAATGGGCGCCTGAGATACCGGCTAATAGAATATTGATTTACCAATGTGCTACTGTTGAGCAGTGGTAATTCTTATAGTAAAATATTAGTAAATTTGACTATTGCTAAAACTAACCCTGTTCTTACACGAGCCCTCCCTCTACCAATGCCTAACTAACTGACCCCCTCCCCCCTTCCTTCCACAACGCCTACTACCTTACTATGAGCACTCTGACTCTGACCTTGTGAAAATACTCTCCACAGTTGATACTTCTGTGTGCTTGCTTTGCTTACTCTGAGAGTGTGAATTTTGTAGGGATTAGATGGTGAGCTCCTCTAAGGGACAGTTAAAGGGGCACTATGGCGAAAAATTGTAAAATTTAAAATGTGCAAACATAAATAAGTATGTTTTTTCCAGAGTAAAATGAGCCATATATGACTTTTCTCCTATGTTGCGTCACTTACAGTAGGTAGTAGAAATCTGACAGAAGCGACAGGTTTTGGACTAGTCCATCTCTTCATGGGGGGATTCTCAGGGATTTATTTATTTTCAAAACCACTTAGTGAATGGCAGTTGCTCTGTCCAACAAAAAAAACTGTAGCGAGCAGGGAAGCCGGCCAGCATCATTGTTTAAATCCTTTTTAGGGAATATATTTATAAAGACTAAAAGCCTCGCTGAGAATCCCCTATGAAGAGATGGACTAGTCTAAAACCTGTCGCTTCTGTCAGATTTCTACTACCTACTGTAAGTGACAGCAACATAGGAGAAAAGTAATTTATGGCTCATTTTACTCTGGAGGAAAAAAATTACTTCTTCTTTGTCTATATTTGCACATATTTAAAATTTTAAATATTTTTCGCCATGGTGCCCTTTAAGTGACTAGGGATGATCAGAGATGCAAATCTGTATATCCTATATCCTCTATAATAAAACCCCTGTGCCTCTGCGTCGTGTGTGTGTGTGTGTGTGTGTGTGTGTGTGTGTGTGTGTGTGTGTGTGTGTGTGTGTGTGTGTGTGTGTGTGTGTGTGTGTGTGTGTCTGTGTCCCTGCTCCCAGACATGACCGTTTGCTGTCTGTGAATCTCATTGCATTGTGGGAAATAACGGCTTTTTCCAAATGCCAAGCAAACAGCATCACCCTCTGTGCATATACTTGAGACAGTGGTAGGGGGTGGGCAAGTGGAACACGTCTGTGCGCGCATTGCAGGTGATAGTGGCCGTGGCCTGGTGCCTGTTTTTTAACGGGCGGGCCTTTTTACTAGTAATCACATAATAATAGTACAAACAGCTACTTCCAAACAATGCGAGGCTACGGTCAAACCAACCAAACAGTTGTCTTCCTGCAACTACCACCAAACACAGTTGTCTTCCTGCAACTACCACCAAACACAGTTGTCTTTGTGCATAAAATATACAATATTTTTTATTATTATTCATTTTTCTTTTACATATTTTTGTTTTTAAAGGACCACTATCGCAAAAAAAAAAGTAGGCAGTTAAAATCTGACAGAACTGACAGGTTTTGGATCAGTCCATCTCCTTATGGGGGATTATCAGGGTTTTCTTTGTTTCCAACAGCATTTCCTGAACAGCAGTTGCAAAGTCTGAGGCCCCATTCACACTTACCGTTCGCGGAAAAATCACTCCTGCAAAAACCGCCGGCGTTTTGCAGGAGTGATTTTTCCACGATTTCACACGGAAAAATCACTGAACACTGCCGCGATCACGTTAAGCGCTTTTATAGCAGTGAAACGCAATCGCCTGAAAATGGTGCAGGCGGCGAGTTTGCATTTCGCATTTTTGGGAAATTTGCAGCGATTAGCGCAAATCGCCCAAGTAAGAACGGGCTCATAGGGTTTCATTACACTAGTGCTTTTAAAAAGTGCTAGTGTTTGAGCGTTTTGCCGAAATCGCGGCAAAACGCTCTTGTGTGAATGGGCCCTAACTGACAAAATAGTGTCCAAGTGAGTAGGGAGGCTGCCTGGTATCTTACTATTTTGGCAGTTAAACTTAGTTTAAAAAAATAGTTCAGGAAATGCTGTTGAAAACAAAGAAAACCCTGAGAATCCCCCTGAGGAGATGTACTGGCCTAAAACCTGTCAGTTCTGTCAGATTTTAACAGCCTACTTTTTTTTGAGATAGTGGTCCTTTAAATAACAGTGTTAGATAAAATGTTATATGTAGTTTAAGGCCACTTTCACAATGCGACGTTAAAGTCGCACATTAGAAAATGTTTCAACGCAGACTAACGCACAGCAATACTAAGTCTGCCAGTATGATTTCATGCGGCGCACGGCCGCGGGAGTTTTTTTTAAGCATGTAGCTAGTCTAGCACTAGCTACATGCTTCCCCCCCCCCCCCCCCCCCCTTGCGGCATCCGCCCAGCCGCTCTGATCCCCTCCGGCGCATAATCTCAACAGGAAATCCCGTTCTGAACGGTATTTCCTGTATGGGCTTCCCCCCCGTCGCCATGGCGACGATCGCGATGACGTCATCGATGTCGTGACGTCAGACGTGGTCCCGATCCACCCCGCAGCGCTACCTGGCACTGATTGGCCAGGCTGCACAAGTGGTCTGGGGAGGGGGGGGGGGGCGGATCGGCGGCGATCGTATAGAACACGCAGCTAGCAAAGTGTGAGAAATCCTCCTGCGCAGCATAGCCTGACCTGAGGTCGGGCTTACCGCCAGGGAGGTTAAACTCTGTAAAAGAACATTGAAAACAACCAAAAACATTTGCTTATACTATGGGCAGCATTCACTAAGGCAAGTTGGTAAATTACTTTTAATTGGTATTCGGTATTATACACTTTTTTTTTTCCCCAAATTCACAAAAGATTTCCAGCATGATGAAGAAATTTGGTAATTTATCGAACAAACCTGCCTCAATTCGCTAAGGCCTGCTCGGTAAGCCTCACTTGCCAGCCACTGAGCAGGTCAACAGTCGGCCATGGAGTTGTGTGTATGGGCTGGTGCACACCAGAGCGGGTCGTTTTTTTCCAGGGCTGTGGAGTCGGTCCAAAAATCCACAGACTCTGACTCCTCAGTTTAGGATTCCACCAACTCCTCTAATTTGCATATTACAATTTTGTTGATTAACAGTATGTAACGTGAAATTCGTCTTTTAACTGCCAACGCTTAGGAATTTTACAAGACAACTGAAGTGAGAAGGATTTGTAGACTGCCATATTTATTCCGTTTAGACTAAAACTAGTCCTTGGTAAGAGTACTTGTAAAAGGTACAGACCGGAACAAAGAACATCTATCAGGCCCTAGGCAATGTAACTGTGGGTACATGTAAGAGTGATGTGCAGGTACTCTGCAGGGGAATGAGGAGATTCTTCCTCTATTACACATTCTTCATGCACAATCTGAACCAGGTTTATGGGTGATAGACAACACCTCTGTGTTCAATGTGCACAACATTCTCAGTGGATTCCCTGAAGCTCTGTGGGGAGTGCATATGTAGAGTATAGTACTACTGTGTAACAAAGTAAACCTGAGACAGATGAAATTAAAGTTTTATACATACCTGGGGCTTCCTCCAGCCCCCTTCAGGCTAATCAGTCCCTCGTTGTCCTCCTCCGCCACCTGGATCTTCTGCTATGAGTCTAGGTACTTGAGCCAGTCTGGTGTAGTGCGCATGCACACACTCCGCCGCCGGGAGCGTACTACACCTGCGTAGCACTATTGTGCAAGTGCAGAACGCTCCTGGCTGTGGAAGTGGCACGTAGCCAGACTGCTCTGATTGGCTGAATTACCTGGACTCATAGCAGAAGATCCAGGTGGCGGAGGAGGACAGCGAGGGACTGATTAGCCTGAAGGGGGCTGGAAAAAGTCCCAGGTATGTATAAAGCTTTTCTTTTAATTCAATATGTATAATGTACAGCGCTACAATTGTATCATGCAGACAGACAATAAACAATCAATTGCATACAAAATTCAAAAACAATATTAAACACTGGCAGTGAGGTTCAGTTCTCAGTTTGTTTATAATTCCCTCACTCCTCCTAGATGTATGCGCTCTATTGAGGGTCAGCAATTCCCCCTACACAGTTTCTCATATATTGATAGATAGCGCTCCACTCCATGCAAAGTTCATCAAGAAGGAGTCCCCCTTAGGGGCCGCACTCACCCAGCTCGTGTGACCACTATGAGATTGGTCGACATGCGCTCCGCTCTCCTCCTATGGCCGACTGCCCGATCTCTGCTCCTGGATTTCCCACTCCAGTTCTCTCCTCCTGGGTGCAGACTCTCCAATATTTCCTCCTTATATGGATTTCTTGGTTGCTCACCTCAAACAAAATGAGCCTCATATAGTGTGATTCCGTTATTTAAAAGTAAGCTTTATTCCAATAATGTACTCACAGACATAGGTTGTTTGTATCGCATAGAGTGTTTTAAATGGGCTCTCCCCTGTGCCTCTCCGGACAGGCTCGCCGGGTATTCCGTTCTTTTAATTCGCCTCAGGTACCCTTTAATTCATAGTCACCAAACCAAATTTTAACAACCTATCAATTTATTTGATTTTATGAGCAAAGAGAGTGCGTACATTTGCATAAACCAGCATCAATGCAGAATTATTTCCATCTCATTGACCATCTCTATTAGTGGCACAGCTACACATCAGGCTTTATACTTACAGCATAGATGTTATTTAGTATATATAAGAGATTCCTGTGTACACATTATATATACTGTACAGTCACAATCAGATGTGTATATCTGACTTTAAAAATACGGGTACTGCTTTATTGAAGCAGCACAAGTAACTAATTTTGATTGGTTTATTTCATTTTTGTGCACTGAACACAGCTATTACTGTATATATACATTATTTTTAATAACTATTATCTGAGAAATAGAACCTTTTTATTATATTTTCTATTTTAATTACAGTTACAAATTCATTCGGAGTCGGTGCATTTTTTCCCGACTCCAGGCACCCAAAATTGCTCTGACTCCACGACTCCGACTCCACAGCCCTGTTTTTTTTTCAACAAACGCAAACTCGGGGGCTGCAGCATTTTTTAGATTTCTTAGGTGTTTCTGCCTCAATGTTAAAGTATAGGAAAGTGGAAACGCGCTCTGACCACGCTAGATCAGAGCGGTTTTCCAGGCGTTTTTGTTACAGAAGCTGTTCAGTTACAGTAAAGCTGTAACAATATTTGAAATGTGCTACACAAAAACGCTAGGCATGTGTAGAAAACAACTCTAAACATGCCTAGAATCGCTCTGAAATCTGCTTCAAAAACCTCTAGCGTTTTGCAGATCTGCTAGAGGTTTTTGGTGTGCACTGGGTCTCTGAGAGGGGGTTTCTGTCCAGTGCATCCCCGTTATCCCTTTATATGTGCTGCAGCCACCAGGGGGAGCTCATCTGTAAAAGAGTATACAAATAATCACATCTAAAGGGATGCAGAAAAGCTTAGTCACCTTCCTCTGCTTTGATACAGTGAAAGACCGGGGCAGAATCCCTGTCGCATCACATCAGATTGAGAAGCAGGGCTGTGTGTCTCTCTTTATTGGCTGCCTGGCTCTCCATAAAGGCGGTCTGTCAAATCTACCGCACAGAGAGAGTGCGTGGAGAAAGCAAGTTATCGGCTGGTCAGAACTGGCGGAAAATCTTGATTGTGAGCCCCTCTGAGGGACAGTTAGTGACACGACAATATATACTCTGTGTTACCGCTGCGTAAAATGCCGGCACTATATAAATACTTAAACAAATAAATAAAACACTTTGGCCCAGTTTACCGAATGCGTAAATATTTGTGAATTGCAATTTCTTGACATTTCCTGAGGCAATTACCACACAAGTCAGTAATTTTACCCCACTAGTCGTTAATTATTTTTTTCGGCGCGTTAACGTGTTCAGTGAATTGGAATGTGAGAAGGTGATTGGTAAGATCAGCTGTTTTCAGCATTACCGAATGCGGTAATGCTTAGTGAATGCTGCCCCATATATGTCCAAATCCAGAGTTGTCCAAATAGTCCTTTATCTACGTTTCACCATGTTTAACATAGGACTCGACTTACAAATTGAACTTACAAACTATCTCCTGGAACGGATCCTCTTAATAAGTAGAATCAAGAAGTTTTGATGGCTAACAGGGTACAATACTCTACTGCTACTATTTACTGTAGTAATTAGGGGACCGCCTGTAAATTGTCACAGGAAAAATTGACTCAAAGCTTTTGCACTGTTGCCTGTGAAGCTTCCACTGCCGCTTTCACAATGAATCATGCAGTGTGATATAGCTGAGAGCGGGTGCTTTTCTCACAGGAAAAAGTGGTTTATTCACTTTTTGTTCACAGAGCATGACCTCCTTCTGTGGATCCGCTTGCTGCACATTCAGCATTGGCCATTGTGTCTGTGCTAGTGGACACAAAAGATGCAGCTCTGTAGGCTTCTACAGGAGAGTAGAGCAACTTAAAGGAGTACTGTAGGGGGAACATCAGCGAGTGGCTGCGCGGGCACAGGACGTCTGCGGGGGACTATTAGAAGCCCCAGGTAAGTTCAATTCTTCCCCCCCCCCCCCTTACAGTAGTCCTTTAAGCCTGGTACACACCTCCAATTATTGACCAATTTTACCACCTTTATGTAGTGTCACAGGAGCCCTTGTGGCTGACCGCACTTAGCCTTCTAAACGGTGCCAGCGCACAGATCGTGCGAACTCTGGTCGCAGTCAATGCGCAGGAACCGTTAAGAATTAGCCGCAGACAACTCAGAAGGGAGCCTGTGAGACACGGGTGATTACAACGTCACCCACTGGTTCAGAGTAAACTGCCACCACCGCGGTTACTATGGGACCGTGGGGCCCACTAACTGACTGACTAATCCTGCGAATAAAACGGTTAAACACACGATATTCTGTCTAGCCAACAACAAACAAACAGTAGCGTATCTTCAGAGACCCGGGATCAGTTCTGTGTGTGCTGATAAGCAGGGTAGCGAAACAGTGAATGACTTGGGGAAAGTCGTTTATTCACGCAATATAAATAATTAATATATACAGACAATTATGAAAATCAACAATTATGAAAACAGTAATAGCCAGTATGAAAAATAAAAGAAGGGAGAAAAATACTTAGTTCCTGGAAAGATGTCCTTATTGTGGGAAGAATCATAAAGTCCTTGGTTTC
This sequence comes from Hyperolius riggenbachi, assembly GCF_040937935.1. Lineage (NCBI taxonomy): Eukaryota > Metazoa > Chordata > Amphibia > Anura > Hyperoliidae > Hyperolius > Hyperolius riggenbachi. The sequence goes on along the minus strand of NC_090646.1, from coordinate 595,757,288 downwards.
AAAGTCCAGAGTTCAGAGTTCAGACCAGGTGGATGCCAGCATATCCTCAAGCTGGCATCTGATGAGTGCAAGATGGTTCAGAGTGGAGGACCCTGAGTTTGGGTCCTCAGCCATTCTTATGCCCCTGCTTCAGTAGGAGGGAGTGAGGGCGGGGAGCTATACACCTCCTTCAAAGATGAGATGAGCCCTCCTCTTGTACTGGGGCTAGAAATCATATCTACCCATATATGGGCTCTATCTCACAGAACCGTACAGGTCAGGGCAGATTTACTAATATTTTCAGATCTGCCTCGATGTACCCAGCAGTCTGATACCAAACATGAGGGGTGGGACCCCTGTGGTACCATTAGGGCACTGTTGGACTGCCTAACGGGCAGTCTTTACCTCAGAAGGTTCTGAAATGTTCTCAGAACCAACGCCAGGCAGGGCCCTACCTGCTCTGTTAGTTTGGAGGGTCTGCCAGCCTGGCAACACAGAAAATATGATACATATAGCAATTTATGGAATATGAGAGACCCCTGGGATTTATACCAGGTCATTCCCAGGCAAAGGTTCTTTGAAGTTGGCAGCAGCAAGCCACATGTCGGCTCCCTGCTGGGAAAAGGAGTCGGAGTGTCTGAGTTTCCTCACTCTAAATTGGTTCTGTCATGGTGTTTGTCACCTTATACCTGATGGATGGGCCATCAGCACAGCTTGAAGCCAGGGACTCTCTGGGCCCAGGCTCATTAGCATATCAAAAGAGCCATCCTGCAGTTAAGGTGATGCTATTCCTCTGCTAAGAAAGGACTGCAGACCTCCTACACAATAAATCCAGATTCTATCGATTTGAAGCGCAATCGACGCAGAGAATCGAGTGCGATCGCTTTTCTTCACGGGCGGTTACAGGACGCGCCTGCGGCCCCGCAACCGTCCGTGACAGCCCTCCCTGGGGAGAAGGCAGATAGACATTCATCAGCAAGATGTGTGTCGTTGCCGCTAACCTGCGAGATCTGATCTAGTTCCCCGTTGGCGCTCTGGGGTCGGCTGCCCGCTGCGGGTCGGCCAACCTGGCTGACGGGTCTCGGGTTGCCGGTGCGGCGGGAAAACCTATTGGAGCCTGTGGCTCGGTTCCCCTGGACCGGTCGCAGTCTGCTACCCTCAGGGTTGACCCGACATGGACCGTTCTGGACAGGGCGTTTGCGCCACTGCAGTCGGACGTGGTGTCTGCCGGGACTGCTGACAACGGGCAGTGGGTTGGTTAGGTCAACAGCCAGCCCACGCAGGGTTCCCCTGCCAAGTGGCTGTGGACCCAAGGGAACCCCGCGGGAATCCCTGGACCTTCCCAGCTCCTGACAGACGGCACATGCCCTGCAGTAGTTCGCTACATCCCTGTTCATCCGGGGCCAATAATACTGTTTCCGAATACCGGCAAGTGTCTTGCGGACACCCGAGTGCCCTGTCAGAGGATTACCATGTGCGGATTTCAGCACATGTCCCCTGAACGCACTCGGGACCACAAGCCATTTGGTATTCGCGTGTGATCTACCGGTAGGGGGCTGTACAGACTCACTGTACAGTCTCCCACCTTCCCAGTACACCTTGAAAGCGGCCCCGTCTGCGAGGGGCTCAGCGGCTTGCTGCCGGAGCACCTCCAGGTTTGGGTCACTTTGTAGTGCGGCTGAGAATACGGCGCTGTCAGTTTCAGCCAACTGGCTCATGTCACACGAGGCCAGCGGCTGAAAGGTCTCATCCCTGCGGTCAGAGGAGGGGGAGGAGGCCGGAGCCCCCTCCACCTGTTCTGAGCTCGGGTTCCGAGCAGTGCAGCTGCGTGGTATGGCTAGCACAGGTACACTGTCAGAATGGCACATATTGGCATTACCTACATCATTGTCACAAGCATTTATAACAGTAACAGGAACATTTTCATCACAGACAGTTTGTACAGTAAACTCAGGTACAGTTACAGCATCATCACAACAGACAGTCTGTACATCAAACTCAGGTGCCTTTGAAGCAGGCACTATTGAACCGGGTACCCTTGAACTGGGCACATTTAACCCACCTCCCCCTGGTGCTCCCCCAAGTGTATAAAGTACCTGGTGGTGGGTGGAGAGTCCGTCTCCTTCCGTGAGCGACAAGGCGGTCGTGGCAGGTTCATAGTAGGACACAAGCTTGCCCAAATCAGTCCCTAGCAACACAGGGACTGGGAGATCCTTCATAACCCCAACAACCCTTTCGTGGACCCCTCCCACTCCCCAATCCAGCTTTACTCTGGCGTGGGCTATGTGGAAAAGGGTGCCCTCTACTCCAGTAAGGGCAAGGGATCGGCTGGAGCTGATGCTCTCCTTTGGCACAAGATGTGAGTGAACTAACGTGATGTCAGCTCCGGTGTCTCGAAATCCGGTGACAACTTTGCCGTTCACTCTAACAAGTTGCTGCTGGTCGGTTCGGTCGCGGATTTCCTTTCCGCGGGCAAACAGGACAAAATCGGATGATCCAGGCTGTGGTTCGCTGGCGGGCTGCCTCTGCTGTGGGTGAGGTGCAGGTGATGCAGATGATCCAGGTGCTGGTGGTGTCTGTCTCCGCTCCGGACAGTCGAATTTCATGTGTCCGGGCTGGCGGCAGTAGTGACAGGTGACCTCTCCAGGCGCTGCAGGCCTGGGTGCAGCAGCTGCGCTGGGTGGCCTCTGTGGCGGACGGCTCACAGGGGCAGGAGGGTCTGCCGAGGTGTTGGGCTGACCTCCTCTCCAGCTGGATGGGACAGTTCTGCGGGTATCAGCCACCCGGGTAGTTGCAAAAGTCTCAGCAAGGTCTGCAGCGACAGTGGCTGAAGCCGGCCTGCGTTCTAGCACAAACTGTCGTACATCAGCAGGGCAAATGTTCAGAAATTGTTCGAGGACTATCAAGTCCTCCAGGACGCCATAAGACCCTTTGGTGAGGCCTAGTGTCCACTGGCGGAGTGTGGTGAGCAAGCTGCTGGCCACATCTCGGTACGAATCAGAAGACTTTTTCTGCCAGGCCCTGAACTTCTTCCGATAGGCTTCTGGCGTCAGCTGGTACTTAGTAATGATAGCGTCTTTTATAGCAGCATAATCATTATCCTTCTCCGCAGGCAATTCTGCGAAGGCATCAAGCGCTTTGTAGCGCAGCAAAGGTGTCAGATGTCTGGCCCACTGGTCTTGGGACAGACGATACTGACGGCATGCTTTTTCAAAAGACCGCAAAAACAAGTCAATGTCTGTGTCTTTTTCAATATTAGCAAATTTAAATTTTGCACTTACGGGTGCTGCAGCTCCTTCGGCAGGGAGGCTGGGCGGTGAACTCCGGCTGGCCTGTTGAACCTTTGCCATGTTGAGCTCATGCTGTCGTCTCTCCCGCGCCTCGGCAGATTGGCGCTCCCGTTCCTCTCGTGCTTCCATGTACTGCATGTACTTTTCCAGGTCAGTGTCCATCAGCTTTTGTAATGCCTGCTGCATTAGCGGATCAGTACAAACGGACAGTCCAGTACTGGCAGATTCCAGGCGAGTACTTTCAGAAACTCTGGGGTTGGGGTCCACACTGACATTCTCCTGCGTAACTGTTGATGCAGGGCCCTCAGGATGCGCAACCTCTGTACGGTCAGGAGTCTCAGTCTCTGGTTCCCCTAGACTGTCAGATGGGCTGGTATCCACTTCAGCGGACACTCCCGGCTCCCGCAGTTGCTGGGCATCCCATCTGGACAAGTTTGCTATCAGGTCCCGTTTGTTCTTGCGGAGGATGCCAATGCCCCTCTCTTCGCAAAGATTTTCCAGGTCTGCTAGGCACATGTTCTGGTAGTTCCCGGACATTTCCATGCCAAATAAAATAAAACTTTTGGGGAGGGGTACTGGCTACACAGTCTCTCTGTATATATAAAAAATATATTGCCTTCCAGCTACACCAACGAATTAGTTCGTTTCTCGATAGCGCTAGCGCTATCGCAGATACTTTCAGCACAACACAGGTCCCAACCGCTGCCTAACACTGTCACAGGAGCCCTTGTGGCTGACCGCACTTAGCCTTCTAAACGGTGCCAGCGCACAGATCGTGCGAACTCTGGTCGCAGTCAATGCGCAGGAACCGTTAAGAATTAGCCGCAGACAACTCAGAAGGGAGCCTGTGAGACACGGGTGATTACAACGTCACCCACTGGTTCAGAGTAAACTGCCACCACCGCGGTTACTATGGGACCGTGGGGCCCACTAACTGACTAACTAATCCTGCGAATAAAACGGTTAAACACACGATATTCTGTCTAGCCAACAACAAACAAACAGTAGCGTATCTTCAGAGACCCGGGATCAGTTCTGTGTGTGCTGATAAGCAGGGTAGCGAAACAGTGAATGACTTGGGGAAAGTCGTTTATTCACGCAATATAAATAATTAATATATACAGACAATTATGAAAATCAACAATTATGAAAACAGTAATAGCCAGTATGAAAAATAAAAGAAGGGAGAAAAATACTTAGTTCCTGGAAAGATGTCCTTATTGTGGGAAGAATCATAAAGTCCTTGGTTTCAAAGTCCAGAGTTCAGAGTTCAGACCAGGTGGATGCCAGCATATCCTCAAGCTGGCATCTGATGAGTGCAAGATGGTTCAGAGTGGAGGACCCTGAGTTTGGGTCCTCAGCCATTCTTATGCCCCTGCTTCAGTAGGAGGGAGTGAGGGCGGGGAGCTATACACCTCCTTCAAAGATGAGATGAGCCCTCCTCTTGTACTGGGGCTAGAAATCATATCTACCCATATATGGGCTTTATCTCACAGAACCGTACAGGTCAGGGCAGATTTACTAATATTTTCAGATCTGCCTCGATGTACCCAGCAGTCTGATACCAAACATGAGGGGTGGGACCCCTGTGGTACCATTAGGGCACTGTTGGACTGCCTAACGGGCAGTCTTTACCTCAGAAGGTTCTGAAATGTTCTCAGAACCAACGCCAGGCAGGGCCCTACCTGCTCTGTTAGTTTGGAGGGTCTGCCAGCCTGGCAACACAGAAAATATGATACATATAGCCAGGGCCGGATTTGTACTTTTTACCGCCCTAGGCCAAACTATACCGTCTGTATGGTTGATATCTGTGTGCCCCAATGAGAATTCTCCTTGTTTTCCATCATTGGTTTCACAGACAATAGCTATTTTAGTAATACGCATATAAATTATAGGTTATGTTTTCCTTAAAGTGAACCTTAAGTCAGGAAAAAAAAATGAGTTTTACTCACCTGGGGCTTCTACCAGCCCCCTGCAGCAGTCCTGTGCCCTCGCAGCCACTCACTAAACCTCTGGTCCCTCGCTGCCAACTAGTTTCATTTTTGCCGACAGGCCCGTCAGGACTGGCCACGCGTAGCTTTTTCCGCATTCCCGACTGTAATTAACGCTATTGCGGACCGCAACACGTAAAAAAATACGCGTTGCCGCATATCTATGCGTTCGTAATGCGCCAACGCGTATTTTTGTACGCGTTGCAGTCCGCAATAGCGCTAATTACAGTCGGGAATGCGGAAAAAGCTACGCGTGGCCAGTCCTGACGGGCCTGCCGGCAAAAACTAAACTAGTTGGCAGTGGGGGACCAGAGGATTAGTGAGTAGCTGCGAGGGCACAGGACTGCTGCGGGGGGCTGGTAGAAGCCCCAGGTGAGTAAAACTCATTTTTTTTTTCTGACTTAAGTGTCTCTTTAAGAACTTTTAAGTTATGTTTGCCATCTTGTTAATGATGGACCCATTTATTGTGTCACCATGTGAGTTAGGCTGATGTGTACAGTACCTTCAGGATAGAGCTTACATGTCTTGCAGGGATGATAAGTACAGGACAGAGAGTTCAAATGTTAAAGCTGTCCTTGTAGATAGGGATGGCTGCATAGAACAGCTTTACTGCCCTTCCCTGAGCCGCCCCTAAATTTCTAGTGCCCTAGGCCATGGCCTATGTGGCCTTGCCAGAAATCCAGCCCTGCATATAGCAATTTATGGAATATGAGAGACCCCTGGGATTTATACCAGGTCATTCCCAGGCAAAGGTTCTTTGAAGTTGGCAGCAGCAAGCCACATGTCGGCTCCCTGCTGGGAAAAGGAGTCGGAGTGTCTGAGTTTCCTCACTCTAAATTGGTTCTGTCATGGTGTTTGTCACCTTATACCTGATGGATGGGCCATCAGCACAGCTTGAAGCCAGGGACTCTCTGGGCCCAGGCTCATTAGCATATCAAAAGAGCCATCCTGCAGTTAAGGTGATGCTATTCCTCTGCTAAGAAAGGACTGCAGACCTCCTACACAATAAATCCAGATTCTATCGATTTGAAGCGCAATCGACGCAGAGAATCGAGTGCGATCGCTTTTCTTCACGGGCGGTTACAGGACGCGCCTGCGGCCCCGCAACCGTCCGTGACATGTAGTATAAGGGTTTGCCTACACAATCTACTTATAGTATTTAATATCTGTTAACCCTCCACTACATGCAGGTGATAAAATTGGTCAGAAATTTGAAACAATATTTCTCTATTGGCCATGGTTTAAAATTGCTAAATTTTTGAATAGTCAGTTTTTTCAGAATTGTGGGAAACCGTGTGAGATATATTGATCAGACCTCTTAAAAGTTTCAGCTGGGAAATATGATCAGAATGCTTGAATATAAAGAAAAGTATTAAAATCATAATTGAAAGTGTGTACCAGGCTTAATAAAGAGACAAATTTTAGCTGTATTTGTGGGGCGCTAGGAAACTTGTATTAACTGCTCAGAGGTCTCCTTAGGTAGGGATCACACTCGCGTCTGTGAGAATACATGTGTTTTTACCCATATGCGTTTGTGTTTTGTTTTAATGCATTTGCATTTTTATATGTGCATTTTGCCTGCGTTTTCACTTTGATATACCGTATTAGTGTGTGTTTGTTTTTTTTGTCCCTGTGTGCGCCATAAGCCTCACCAGCTGTGGAGCAGGTCAGACAGGAAACTATGGGCTTGATTCACTAACCGGCGCTAAGCCGGTTAGTGTGCCCTAAGTGTTCGTGGGCGCTAACCACGGCGTTAGATGGTTTGCGTCCACACAGTTGAAACAATCCCACTCATTGCGTGCGCTGCGCGGGTAATAGTGCGCGCTGCTGGCCTTTGAAAGTCGCACCCGATGCGACGAAAATGATGTATCGGGTGCTCGTTAAGCAGCGCTATGATGCGCCACTTTGGGGGCACTCGATGCGTCATTTTTGTTGCATTGGGTGCGACTTTTAAAGGCCAGCGGGTGCAACGTTATCCTCGCACCGTGCACTAAGATAGGCGCACCCGCGCTGCGCATGCAGTGCACGGGGCTGCACGCAAAGTAGCTTTGCGCACACTAGCGGCCAAAAAGGGCTTTTCACACCGGCGCTAACACTTAGCGCCGGTTAGTGAATCAAGCCCTATGAGTCTTCCCACATGAGTCAGGGTTTTCTTCTGCCCAGTGAATCTCCGGAATCCCTTTAGATGTACTGCAGCCACTAGAGGGAGCTCTTCTGTGTGTACTAGCATATAGACATGCACATCTGCTGTTCTGAAGTCCCGCCCTCCGGAGTATCGGATCATATTGGGCGAGAAACAGGGCTGTGTGGCTCTCCCTATTGGCCGTCTGCAACATCTGTCAAAGTTACTGCATGAAGAGTGTGAGTTACTGGCTGGTCAGAGCTGGAGGTAAATACTGGACACTTGTGAACTGCAATTTCTTGACAATTCTTTATGTATTTACCACTCAAGTAGGTAACTGACCTCACTAGTCGGTAATTTAACTTTTCTGTACGGTCACAGGTTTCATGAATTGGAATTTGGGAAGGTGATCGGTTACTGAATGCTGAATTGAAGCCATTGTGTACAGTTCCTTTCCTGTCCATAGAAAACTGACCCAAACTGACAGGATTGGAACAGAATTGTACACATTTTATGTGTGAACGCAGCCTTAAAGCGAACCTAAACTGAAAAGAAATGTAATTGTGTGTATAGCATGCAGACTTTCTAAATATTGCTACACGTTACACACAACGCAACGTGTGCACTGTGAATGTCGCACAGGCTTTGTATTGCTGTGCGTTACTCTGCGTTATAATTTTTTATAACGTGCGACTTTAACGTCCCAATGTGAAAGAGGCCTTAAGGCTCATACACACATCAGACCATAGTCTTTGGAAAATGAAGCTGAACTCCCCATCAGACAGAAATCTTTGCAAGATGCTGCACACACAGATGCTGTAGACATTCAAAAGATCAGTATCTGCAAAAGATCCGTTCCTGCAAAATGCATGCATAGTCTATGATATCTGCAGATCCTCATACACACTTTGTTTAACAGACATTCATCTGCAGATCAGATCCACCAGGATAGATTTTCAGATCTGCGGATGATTGCTTGATCTGCAGATGAATGTCAGTTAAATCATGTGTGTATGATGATCTGAAGATCTCATAGACTATCATTGCAATTTGCAGGAACTGATCTTTGGCAGGAACAGATCTTTTGCAGATACTGATCTTTTGTGTCTGTACAGCATCTGTGTGTGCAGCATCTTGCAAAGATTTCTGTCTGATGGGGAGTTCAGCTCCATAGAATAGACTGTGTAGGTATGGCTCTCATACTGCATGGAAGGGGGTAAAATTGGTCTGTGATCTTTTATTTTCAAAAGACTATGGTCTGATGCGTGTATGTGGCCTTAAAGGATGAGCTCTTAGGGCTCGTTTCCACCATAGCGAATCCGCATGCGGCGCCGACATGCGGATTCGCTTGGTACATTGAAGTGGCCGGGGCTGTTTCCATATGTGCGGCGTGCGGGAGCGATTTGGCGGCGGGCCAAATCTGCACGACGGGACCCACAGAATTCGCCTGCGTCGGGAATCCATGCGAATCGCCGCTAATGTATTTAATAGGAAAAACGCATGCGTTTTTTACATGCGTTTTTACCCGCGATTCGCGTGCGATTTCGCATCTTTTTCAATGTTATTTTGCACTGGCAGAGTCATGGTTAATTTCGCACGCGAAATCGCGGGTAAAAACGCATGCGGAAACGCATCCGCATGCGTTTTTACAAGCGTCGGGATGCCGGCGAAATCGCGTCGCAACAGTGGAAACGGGCCCTTACAGTCTGAGAAGCTCCATCCCTCAACACCTCCAAAACCAACTTCTGTTTTCCAGAGCCTATGAAAATACAAAGTATATGAACACAGCTTTGTGAGACCCCTGGAAAAATAGTATGAGAAAACATCATTATGACCTGTTAGCGGCCTCCCTGTTGGCGATTTGTTTTTGCTGTGTGAGGAACCGTCCCAATCGTGCAGACAATTCTAGGAGCTCTGTTGTCCATTTTTAGAACATTTTTAACAGATTTGTAATTTATATAATATTAACACACTTCCTTCCTGTACGAATGCTGAGCAGACATGATTTATCAGTGTTATTTCTGTGGCAGTAAGCGCACTCTATTCTGTGTTATGTCTGCCTACATGAATCACTCTTGTACACCATATGTGCGGTGTCTGTACGCGACACTGACTCATAAACACATCTGAGAATGGAACATGTACACTCACTAGATTGAGAAAACTGTACTTCATTCACTTAGGGCCTGTTTCCACTACACGCAGATTGGATGCAGAATGGATGCAGAAAAACGGACTCCAATGAATACCTATGGGAAAATTTGAATCAGTAAAATCGTGTTTAGTCGAAACAGGCCCATAGGCATTCACTGAAGTCAGTTTTTCTGCATCCAATCTGCGTGTAGTGTAAACAGGCCCTTAGGGCTAATTCACACTACAAGAGCTTTTTAAGCAAGATTTTAAAAGCTCTTGCTAATGCAATGCTATGCGGGATTTTTACAAAATCACATCGCTCCAGTGTGAACACACACATAGGATAACTTTAGCAAGAGCTTTTAAAATCACAAAGCGCTTAAAAAAAGCTCTTGTAGTGTGAACCAGCCCTAAGGGTGCTTTTTTTTAAGCGCGGGCATTTTTTCAAAATCGTACTGGTCAAGGGCTCTGCCTCTGACACGGGAGACCAGGGTTCGAATCTCGGCTCTGCCTGTTCAGTAAGCCAGCACCTATTCAGTAGGAGACCTTAGGCAAGTCTCCCTAACACTGCTACTGCCTATAGAGCGCGTCTACAGCTCTGGCACTTTGAGTCCGCCAGGAGAAAAGCGCAATATAAATGTTATTTGTCTTGTCTTGTCTCTGTCTTGTCCTAAAAGCGCTTGTGCAATGATTCCCTATGAGAGTGTTCACATATGACCGTTTCGATTCCGATCTGCTCGCCAAAGCGCTGCCTGTACCATTTTTTGGGCGATTTGCCTCAATGGAAGGTATAGGGAAATTGCAAAACATTTGAAAAAGCACTTTGTATAGCGATTTCCCCAGCGCTTTTAATTTTACATTGTATTTATTCAGCCAGGGGATCGTTGCAGATGGCAGCTTTCCTCTAGACTTCAGATTGCGGTGTTGTTTTTGACGTAGGCCCATGGATGTTTGTATACGGTGTGCCTCTGAGGAAGCGGCTTTTGGACGTGAAAAACGTGTCAGGCAGTTCTTTTGTGTGAATTGGAGGTCTGATGTTGTAACTACATGTATTGTTTGAAGAAACCACAAATGAAGAATAAGAGAATATTGGTTCATAGAAAACCCCGCTTTTGTGTTTGATTGCTTTTGGAGTGCTGTATATCTAGGGGTGGAACCACGCTACCTTTTTATCTTGTCAGTGCTATTTGTATTTATTATTTTCCGGGTCAAAGAGTTCACTTTCTGACTTGAGTCAGGAAGCGAAAACAAATCGCTCTGCAAAAACTCTTAGAAAAGCACTTTACAAAAAGTCGCAACGCGCTGGTGCTAAAAATAATTGCGCACAAAATTGCAAATTGCTGGCATTAGCATTTTTAGATGTGGCATAAGGGCTGTTTGGAAAAAAAATAAAAATACATTTGGTAAAATACCACATCCATTCCCCCCCCTCCCCCCAATTCATTAAAGAGAACCTGAGGTGAGAGTGATATGGAGGCTGCCATATTTATTTCCTTTCTTTACAGTTACTTGGCTGTCCTGCTGATCCCCTGCCTCTGATACCTTTAGCCATATACCCTGAACAAGCCTGCAGCAGATCAGGTGTTTCTGACATCATTGTCAGATCTGACAAGATTAGCTGCATGCTTGTTTCTGGTGTTTTTCAGACGCTATTGCAGCCAAATAGATCAGCAGGGCTGCCAAGCAACTGGTATTGTTTAAAAGGAAATAAATATGGCGGCCTACATATTACTCTCACTTCGGGTTCACTTTGAGATTTCCACACACGGGGTTATAGTTTGGTAATGTATGTACTGAAATAAGTTGCTTCAATTCACTAAGACCTGCTCAGTCATGTAGAATCTGTCAAGTAGATTTCTGCAGCAAGCTGGGATTTTTCTACAAGTGGACTGCATGAGCCCTTTCTGCTTCAGGCGTGTGACAGCTGACAAGATTTAAAGGCTTCCTGCATCTCTATAGATGTGCATGCATGCCAGTACACTGCCCTCTTCTGTGTATCAGTATATAGATCTGCATGTCTAAAAGGATACAGAAAGGCCTTTTTTAAATGTCTCCTCCTGCACTTGTGTTTTTTCTTTCTTTCTGATGTACCACCCAGCACTGCATCGGATCAAATGGAGTGAGTAGCAGGACCAGAGGGCTCTTCCTATTTGCTGGCTGCTTTAGCCTGTCAATTTTACCGCATGATGATCGCTAGTTACCGATAGGTCAGAGCTTGGTGTTAATCTCCCTGGCATTGCATTTGTGTCTGGTATTATGAGTCAAAATCGGTACATTGTTTTTCAAGAATTATAGGTCTTTAACCTCCCTGCCGGTTATCCCGAGCTCAGCTCGGGGTAACCTGCCGCGGAGGATTCCTCAGGCCCTGCTGGGCTGATTTGCATTTTTTTTTTTGTTACACGCAGCTAGCACTTTGCTAGCTGCGTGTAACTTACGATCGCCGCCGCTCCGCGCCGATTCGCCGCAACCCGCCGCATCAGAGGGTGCCCCCCCCCCCGAGACCCGTGCGCTGCCTGGCCAATCAGTGCCAGGCAGCGTCGAGGGGTGGTTCGGGACTCCCTCTGACGTCACGACGTCGATGACGTCGGTGACGTCATCGCGCCCGTCGCCATGGCGACAGGGGAAGCCCTCCTGGAAATCCCGTTCAGAACGGGATTTCCGGATGGGTATATGCGCCGGCGGCGATCGGCGCATTCGGGGGGACGCCGCAGGAAGGGGGGAAGCATGTAGCTAGCGCTAGGCTAGCTACATGCTAAAAAAAAAAATAATGCCAAAAAACACCCTCCCTGCCGTGCGCAGCAATTTTTTATAACGGCAGGGAGGTTAATTCTTAATTCATAACTCACCAAAATATGCCAGCATAAAAGCCTGGTAGACATTCTGCATATAAATAAAAGACTAGAACACACATTTGTTGAATTAAATTTATGAATAAACTTTAAAAAAATGTGAAACTGTACAAATAAGGCAGACAGGGAGTAGTCAAAATCCAGGCAGATGTCTGTGCAGGCGGCAGGCAGAGCGTAATCAAAATCCAGGCAGACGTCTGTGCAGGCGGCAGGCAGAGTGTAATCAAAATCCAGGCAGACGTCGGTGCAGGCGGCAGGCAAAGAGTAATCAAAATCCAGGCAGACGTCTGTGCAGGCAGAGAGCAATCAACATCCAGGCAGACATCGGTGCAGGCGGCAGGCAGAGAGTAGTCAAAATCCAGACAGACTTCAGTGCAGGCGGCAGGCAGAGCATAATCAAAATCCAGGCAGACGTCGGTGCAGGCAGAGAGCAATCAACATCCAGGCAGACATCGGTGCAGGCGGCAGGCAGAGAGTAGTCAAAATCCAGATGGACTTCAGTGCAGGCGGCAGGCAGAGCATAATCAAAATCCAGGCAGATGGTGCAGGCGGCAGGCAGAGCATAATAAGAATCCAGGCAGATGTCGGTGCAGGCGGCAGGAAAAGAGTAATCAAAATCCAGGCAGACGTCGGTGCAGGCAGAGAGCAATCAACATCCAGGCAGATATCGGTGCAGACGGGAAGCAGAGAGTAGTCAAAATCCAGGCAGAAGTCAGTGCAGGCGGCAGGCACAGCGTAATCAAAATCCAGGCAGACATCGGTGCAGGCGGGAGCAGAGAGTAGTCAAAATCCAGGCAAGTCAGTGCAGGCGGCAAGATGTATACATGTATATACAGAGATCCACAAAAAAGGTTGGCACCTCCACTAAAAGAAGCTCTTTTACGTATAAAATATAGCTCTTTAATTTATCTCATTGAAAAGGTTCCATAAAAAAAGAGTGTCAAACAGCATAAGGCTGCTACCAGTGACAGCCGCTGTTTCAGACCTCCTGGTCTTTCCCCAGGCTGGACAGCCCCACATGGGTGCTGATCACACAAAGAATTACATGTATATACATAATATACAGTTTTCCTGCGCATAAAAAAAACATTTCTGTCCTCTGTAAATTTAGCCCCGCCGACGTCACGCCACTCTGCCGCACTGATTGGCCGCCGGGTCCCTGGAACAAGAGCGGAGTTATGGGGATTCCGGCGGCCAGACTCCTAAACAAAAAAACTATGGAATTCCCTACCCCGACCTCAACTCGGGATTACCGCTCGCAGCTCTTTTTTCCTACCATGAGCTCAGGTCGGGGTTACTGCCAGGGAGGTTACATACCAAACATTTTTACTTGTTTTGCCGAATGCTGTAATCTTTGTGAATTTACATTTCTTGAGGTATTTACTGCACAAGCCGGTAGTTTACCTCATTAGCTGTAACATTCAGTAAAGCTGTTACCGCACTGTTTGGTCAAACCAGCTGTTTTTTTGCATTACTGAATGCCTATGGAACTAAGGCCTCCTTTTGCCATCAAAATGGCATCAGTTATTTTTGGAAGGTTTTCTACAAGAATTTCACACAATTTCTGTAGATCTGTCTTCTGCACATTTATGGCTTTCTAATCTGAGCTGACAGGAGTGAAACCTGACTTGCTTCAATGTGTTGTATATCTCAGATGCTTTTCTGACCACCATTTCATTTCTGTGTGCTTGTGCCAGCCTGGCATATGTCCTCTGACCTCTCTCATCAGCAGGGCATTTCAGTCCACTGAACTCACGGGGTGCTTTTTGCAGTGTTCTGTATAAACACTAAGGTGTGTTGGGCATGTGGATTTTAGTAGTAGGCATGGTCAATGAGATGCAAATAATTTCGAGTTGATGCAGCATTATGGAATTTTTTTTTGCAAATTTATGCAACATGAACCAAGCAAATTCTGCTGAGGTACAATTTGGTCCATTTTCAAGCTGCATAACTGTGCATACAAAATAGCATAATCCTGCGGCTGGGTTCACAAATGAAATAGCGCAAAAGGTATAGCATATGCAATGCTATGGGGGATTTTTATAAAATCACATCGCTCAAGTGGGATCACACCCATAGCATTACATTAGCAAGAGGTTTTCAAATCACAAAGGGCTCAGAAAAGCGCTCCTAGTGGGTTTCAGGCCTTAACCACTTTACCACCGTAGCGTGTATCTATGCCCCTTTTAACATCCTTTCCCCACCAGGGGCATAGATACGCGCACCCCCGCCACTGACCGTGCTCCCACTCGCTCGTGCGTGCGCCCCCACGATTGCGCATGCCGCTGGCGATCAATGAACGGGAAACCTGTTCCCGTTCGTTGATCTAAATGATCGGCATGCTTCCGTGAGAATTGTGAAAAAAAAGTTTCCCAGCCTCATAACACTTCCTGTAAGCGTACTTCCTACGCTTGCAGGACGCATGCACAAAAATTACTGTGGCCATCTTGTGGCCAAATAGTAAAACTACATCCAAAAACATTTTTCATATATAAATACAGTTTTATATTATAAATTAACTCATTACCTCCCACACTCCCCAATTTTTTTTATTTTTTTTTGTAATAAAAAGAAAAAAAATTACAATAAAAAAATACATAAATAGTTACCTTAGGGATTGAACTCTTTAAATATTTGTCAAGAGGGTATAACACTGTTATAAACTATGGGCTTGTAATTAGGGATGGATGCAAAACTGAAAAAAATGCACCTTTATTTCCAAATAAAATATTGGCGCCAAACATTGTGATAGGGACATCATTTAAACGGTTCTATAACCAGGACAAATGGGCAAATACATTTCATGGATTTTAATTACAGTAGCATGCATTATTTAAAAACTATAATGGCAGAAAAACGGAAAAATAATTATTTTTTTCCCCACATTTTTTCCTATTTTCCCATTAAGTATAGTTTTTAGTATTGCTCCATGAACAGTCAGAACCACTATCTCATATAAAATTTATATATTGAAGGCAGCAGAACTCTCAGCATTGGAAACTGGCATATGCAGAACCACTATCTCATCTCATTCTGCATATGCCATTTTCCAATGCTGAGAGTTGTGCTGCCTTCAATATATAAATCTTATTCTGAGAAAGAGAACTTCTTTTTGTTTTCTGCTTCTACGCTCGTCTGCTAGCGATATGCATCTCTTGCGGTTGTTCTGAAGTATCATCTTGATCATAGAATGTCTAATGCAGGATAGTGTTAGTGTAACCACATCCTCCCTTACTACATGTACCCTAGCATGAGGTTTTTTTGTTCTGAGCCAGCGTTCCATTACACTTTGGCCCGCATCCATATAAAGGAGGACAACAGGTTCAAAAAGAAATAATAAAGTAATCTAAATGAGTTCCACTTGGTGAACTCTAGCACAAATCTAATATTTGCTTAGGTTTGGCATAGCAGCAAAGCCCCATACTCATGCTCAGGGCAGTTTTTTAGGCTAAACTAATCCTAATGTGACTGTTTAAAATTCAACCCCACCGGCTGGAGCACGCAGCTTGTGATGTGGTAGTCAGAGGTAGCCCCCATTATTAGGTAGCCAGATTTGCCTCCCCGGTATAGGTGGCCAGGTGATGCCTGCAGTGTGCAACCCCCCTCCTCCCCCACTATAGGTAGTGAGATGTAGCCCCCCCCCCCCCCCCCGCCTCCAGTGTAGGTAGCCAAATGTAGCCACCTCACTTGTGTGTGAGAGATTTTCCAACTTCTGCATATGATCTGTCATTCCATCTACAGCACCAAAAGCCTATATCCATATCATGGATGCAAAGCCAACCTACCGCCATGGTCTGACTTATTAATCATTCAAACCTGATGTGACAGACCCTACTCCCCTACTCTGAAAATAAACGTGCGCTTAGCTGAGCTTCACGAGTGTATAAATAACAACTACCGTATTTTTCGGACCATAAGATGCACCCAGGTTTAAATGGCAAAAACCTAGGAAAAAAATACTAAACTTGGTGCGTCCATGGTGCAGGGGTGTCTTGTGGAGCTTACCCCCAAGCTGTAGGAAGAATTCGCTGTATAGAAAAAGAGGCGTTATGTGCTGCAAGATCCCCAATGCCACACAGATCCCAATGTCACAAAGATCCCCATGTCAACAATCGCCACGACACAATGATACCGTATAGTGGAGCCCTCCATTTGCAGAGCGCAGCGGAAGCCTTCTTACCTCTCCAGCCTGCAAGAGTACTCTGTCTTGAGCTGGTGCAGTGTAGCACAATCAGATGCTGCACTCCCTCCCTGTCTAGCATCTGTGCGGCAACACCCCCTCCTGGATTGGTCCTGCAATTCAAAGTGATTGATGTGCCATCCTGGATAAGCTGCACTACCTGAACCACTTGTGTGGGTTGTAGACCCACGTCTCATGCTACCACTAGAGTGAAAGCATTAAAAAGTGACCAAAACATCAGCCAGAAAGTATAGGAACTGAGAAGTGGTCTGTGGTCACCACCTGCAGCACCACTCCTTTACTGAGGATGTCTTGCTAATTGCCTATAATTTCCACTTGTTGTCTATTCCATTTGCACAACAGCATGTGATATTGTCAGTCAGTGTTGCTACCTAAGTGGACAGTTTGACTTCACAGAAGCGTAATTGACTTGGAGTTACATTGTGTTGTTTAAGTGTTCTCTTAATTTTTTTGAGCCGCACATTTTAGTTCATGGTATGTATTGAGTATGGTCTAGTGCTGTATTAGCTAGGACAATTTTTAACATTGCGTCTCAAGCAACCAGAAATGTTCTGATCCGGCATCAGCCGATCCCTGTTGGTGTCCCAGATGACCGAGACTCTACTATACTCAGTTTATTGGACACTAAAAAGATGATGCGTTTCAAGGGCTTTACCCGCTTCTTCAGGTTAAAGGGTACAGTGTCTTAGTAACTGCATGCACAGACTAGGAGCCCTTGGTCATTTGAAAAATGCAGAATAATGGACGCGGTCCTTTATTTTTTGCAGTTAAAAAAAAATTAAGAAAAGTTCCCAATTTCACAAAATCACCTTTCCTCATCTGAGAAATAGATGTCATGGTTGGCAATGTAAGGAAAATGGAACTGAAAATAAGGCCACATCCTGTCTCTGCACATCTCTCAGCAAGGAGAGGAAGTCAGAGATGTTCAGTCTGGTCTCCTCATGCACCTTGGTGAGGCATGACAGACTCCCTTTAACCCCTTCATGCCAAAGTGTAGATACTGCTCAGATGACCGTGATGTCCAGATGAATTTTTTTTTTTTTTTCTGACAAGAAACTTTTCCCTTTTGATCAGTGTGGTGAGCTCATAGTGGTCACATGCTTGGGGCTACACTGATTGGTTACTCATTGATCTCTGGGAGTGGTGAGCCACAGCCTAGCAGTGGAGATTGTTACAGGTAATGGTGTTAGCAGATGAGGGGTTCTTTACCATTCCACTGCAGTCTGCATGGGGATAGAGGCGCCCTCTCTGGCCACGCCACCTTTACTGGGGAGAATTATGCGGCTACCTATATAGGGTGGGACATCTGGTGGCCTATACTGGGGGGCAGGGGGGGGGGGTCATCAGACTAGAAGAGGCTGCTTATAATTGTTAATAAAGCTTCATTCTAAAAGTCTCATTCACTCCATGATACAGGGTTTCCAGTAGCGGAAATGCTGTTTTCTTCAGTATTTTAAAACATATTATTAATAAGTGAAAACAAAAATAGCATTAAAAGATTTACAAGTTGATAAACAATTGTATCTATCCTTTATCATCAAGTGATCACGCCTGTCACCTGTGGATCTTCAGGAAGGAGCCAAAATACACACGCTCAACAAAAGTATTTTACTATAAACAACTTTACAAACTACTACAATTAAAAAAGTCGGAAAGATACGTCTTTGCATGTGAACAACTATTATATACACAGGAAGACTTGACGAACAACTACAAATTTACATATTGTTACTCAGCTGGTGAATGACTAATATGTTCTAGTTAGCAATGGAAGTCATTGAAAAGTCGAAGCAGACTTCTGTACAAACTGCAAGGTTGGACTCCACTTCTCTCAGTTGTTCATCAAGTCAATCCAACAGTTGGATTGACTTGAGCTGCGTCTTATCAGTCACTGAACGCCCGTTGTCAGTGATAACGCCTTGTCGTTTGCACGTCTTTTACTTGACAAAAATCCTCCAATTTCAAGTTGTTTGATAATCAAGCATTTAAAAGACTTTTGTTGAGTGTGTGTATGAGCCTCAAAGTGAAAAATCTACTCAGCAGAACTGAAAAGGCTTGGTGTTCCTTTAACAGTTTCACAGCATCAGAACTTTGTTTTTCTTACCACAGCATCATTTTTAGCTGCATTTTTAGCTAAGCTCCACCCATCAAAGAAAAAAAGCCTGGGCTTTTTTCCCTGATGCTGTGCAGAGCATGATGGGATTTCCTATGTTGTTATTCACGTTGCCTGGCAACTGGGAGAGGTGCTCAGGACACAGGACGATTGGAACTGTGTCTCATGCTCCCTGTCACCTCCTTTCATCCAAAAAGATGGCTGCCATCATGAAATCACAAACATTTGCCTGTTCTTATAAAACAGGGTGGGTAAGAGATTATATTACCTATCTATTTTAATTAACATAACTAATGTAACTTAATCACAGTATGTTTGTTAAGGCTGGAGTTCCTCTTTTTAAGGGTATAGCTACAGTGTTTAGTCTGCACAGGGGTGGGACTGCTATAAAATGTTTACCTCAGATCTACAGTTTCACACGAACTAAGGTAACGGTATTGATTACAGTGATGCCTGTGAATGTACACACCTTTGACGGATGTTGCCTGTCAGGGATCGGGACCCAATTCCCTTGGGTGACATCGCTAGGCCAAGCTGCAGAGATGCATGTCAGCTGTGTAGCTAATGATGTGTACTGTTGCTCTGCAGAGGGGCAACAGAGCAGCGCATGCGTG
Source organism: Hyperolius riggenbachi (assembly GCF_040937935.1). Taxonomy (NCBI): domain Eukaryota; kingdom Metazoa; phylum Chordata; class Amphibia; order Anura; family Hyperoliidae; genus Hyperolius; species Hyperolius riggenbachi. The sequence goes on along the minus strand of NC_090646.1, from coordinate 595,737,996 downwards.
ACATCATGCGGCGGACTGGGAGCAGCGTGCACAATAGGATTGACCGCCGCATTGGGTGAGTTGATCCACCGGACGGACTGCATGTGGGGACCGTGCACCTGTGTACACACGCCCGATTACAGCCGCCTCAGCCGAATTTAGTCAAGCGTGTGTATGAAGCTTTAAGAAAAGACAACGTGGGAGTATATTAGAAAACAATTTCAATATAATCACAAAATCCTGTTTCTAAAAATGTACGCAATGATTTTATTCCAGAGAAAACATGATAAGCGCCAACAGGGGAATTTTCCACAGTCTTGTCTATTTTTACCAGCTTTACTCATAAAAGCACATCCAGATTCTTATGTTAGTCAGGCCACCACCTTATAGTTCCTCCTGTGTTAGGATTAAAAGTTCTTTAGACACCAGGGCCCATATGCAATTAACTTTTTCTCCTGAGTTTTTCACCTAGGTGACATTTTTAAACTTGTCAATAAAATGCCTTTTAAAGGAAACCAGAGATGAACGTTTCACACAAAATAAACATATCAGTCGATCAGTCGATAGCTTGTAAAGAATAAATGCTCTACCTGATAATTTCGCCGCTCTGGTGTGCCTTTTTTAGTGTTTTTATCCATTATTGCTCCAGTAAATATCAAATATGGCCGCCGGCTCATATCCCTTCTGCTTCCGGGTTATGAGTTGTTCTGGATGTGCTGTCTAGCCTTTATGAGACTAGGCTGCTATCTAGGCTATATGAGAAAGGCTGCTGCAGCCTTTCATCTGTGTGCTTTCATTTTGGTATGATGTGCAGCTGCCTGTAGGAAGTGTCTCTCATAGGAATAAAACTGCAGTCATCATCATTATCTAGTGCACACAGAGCACACAGGGATCATATTGGAGCCACACTTGTCTGTTCAGAGCTTCTCTCTCAGCAGGAGCAGCCCCTCCCATGTCATCACAGCTCTCAGTATGCAAAGCAGGAAATCTGAGCCAGGAGGTGGCAGGCTTGGGCTTGAAAAGACTCCACAGAAGAGTGACTCAGCTATAATGATTCCAGCTCAAACCTATACTGAGCCAGTCGGGGATTTTTATCAGAGCTGCTAATAGACTAATTAAGCAGATAAGAATGAAACTAAAAGCAGGGTAGGTGTTTACTGTCATGTTCCCACTGATAAATGTATTAAAATACATGAGGGTGCTTTGCCTCTGGTTCTCCACCAGAAAGCAAGAACATGCTCAAAATAATTTTGATATTATCCTTTCACCTACTTTTTGTTACTTTTTTAGTTGGAAAGTGCTGGAAGGGTATTTTAAAATGAAGATGAAAAATTATCTCCTAGGAGAAAACTCAGGTGAAAAAGTGAATGGCATATGGGCCTTTGAGTTTTATTCAATTCACTTTTTCTCCTTAGTTTTCTCCCAGGTGATATTTTCATACCTTCATAAAATGCCTGTTAAAGGACAACTGAAGTGAGAGGGATACGGAGGCTGCCATATTTATTTCCTTTTAAGCAACACCAGTTGCCTCGCAGCCCTGCTGGTCTATTTGGCTGCAGTAGTGTCTGAATAACACCAGAAACAAGCATGCAGCTAATCTTGTCAGATCTGACAAAATTCTCAGAAACACCTGATCTGCTGTATGCTTGTTCCAGGTCTATGGCTAAAAGTATTAGAGGCAGAGGATCAGAAGGATAGCCAGGCAACTGGCATTGCATAAAGGAAACCAGAGACGTAAGACAATAATGATTGCGGACCTCTCGCACATGCGCAGAAGACCCCGACTGGCGCGACTGAACCAGTTACCGGGGCTGACTGACCGGCAGACCGCAGGAGGATGGCGAGTGACTCAGGAATGATTATGGGGCTGGAGGAAGCCCGGGTAAGTATCAAATCTTTGTTTTACGTCTCTGGTACATTTTAAAAGGAAATAAATATGGTAGCCTCCATATCACTCTCACTTCAGTTGTCCTTTAAGAAACAAGCAAGCAAGAAAATAATTTTGACTTTACTTCACGTACTTCTTGGTGCTTTTTCAATTGCAGAGTCCTGAAAAGTTAGTTAAAACAAAAGATGAAAAATTCTATTATTTCTAGACGAATCTGAGAAGAAAAAGTGAATTGAATGAAGGCCATTATCTGTTAAGGTGCCCATTAAGGTATTCCTTTCATCTTGCATTCCTCCTTGCAGTATAAACAAAATGCTGATGGTGAGCTAAGTCGCACCACCCACGTCCTGCTGTTACCTCCTTCAGCTAGACTGCTTCAGGTCCTGTAACTGGACCTTTTAAGAAGGACTTAAATATGATGTATTATAATTTGCTATGCTTAAAATATTCCCTCTGGAGCCTAGTGCGAAATGATGTCCTTCTGAAACAAAGTCCGTTATTGGAAGGATTATTTTGGACATGATACAATGTAATATTTAATGTTTTGTGAAAGAATGACAAGTTATATAAATAGTCCTAGAAGGTCACTGGACATTATTCCAGTAATACAAGTGTATGGGGGCTTCTGCCTGTGAACTGCTGAACTGGGGAGGCAATGGGATTCAGCACAGTTAATTACTTCTACAGGCCGGAGATAAGGACAGGAAACAAGCAGATACTGAGCATGTCCTTCACTGATGACCTTCACCCAGTGCACAGCTCCACATCGGGAACTCATCACTTCCAAAATCCACAATCATAGCATATTATTTCTGGAGCAGAGAGCTGGTGGTCCGCAGTAACGTGGCTACCTCCCAGTGAACTTTAAAAATTAAAAATAAACTTTTTTTTTATTATTAAAAAAAATAGACTTCTAAAAAATTAGGCAAATATAAAATCGCTTAGGAATATTTTACATATACCACATAAAACCAGCAAGCGTAGCTGTAAACAATCCACACTAAAACTGGCCATACACTATACTATTTTGTTTTCTTTTTTGTCATTATGATCCAGGGCAGTGGAGTAGGAGTCGAGGAGTCAGAGTAATTTTACCTGGAGTCGGTGATTTCATAAAAGTCTTGGCATTACACTTAGGTGATCTCACTTCAGTCGGGGGACCGCTAACTACCGATTACTTGGGGGACCTCTATTTACCTAATACTAAGGATAGCTCTGGATATCTAATACTAAGGGGCACCTGTAGCTACCTATGATGGGTAAGGGAGAAGTGACAGCTGGGACAGCCAGCACACTTGTGGTGCGGTTCAGAGGGGGTTTGTAGGTTCATAGAGGGTGATGTCCAGGGTGCCAGAACATCCATGCCTATAGGCTGCTGTGATGTAAATCTGGGCCTGTTAGTGGATATGATTGTAAATACTACAGTCCACTTCAATTTACAATCAATTAGCTGTTTTTCTCTGACTGAACATCCAATTAGGCAAACAAATTGTACAGTGTATGGCTGGGCTTACATTGGCAACTAATAGCAACTACGAAACTATTTGTTGTGAAAAGCTTTCTGAGTTGTTGTCGGAGGATGGTACCATTCTTTATTCATGGCTGTGTTTTGAGGCAAAATTGTGAGGGAGCCCAATCCTTTGGATGAGAAGCAGCTCCACACATAAATGGTCACAGGATGCTTAACTGAGACAGAACCGAAGGTAGCTCTCACCTTTTCTTCTGCAGACAATAATTTTGCCAGATGCCCCAAACATTCGGAAAAGGGCATCATCTGAGAAGTCCAATCCCTGTACTTTTTGCATAATATCAGCCTGTCCCTGAGGCTGGGAGAACACTAGGCAAAGCACAAAATCATGATCAGGATAGATTTTTACATTTTTTGAGTGCTTTTTGTAAGCGTTTTGCATGTTTTTAAGCTTTTTTTTTTCGTGGGTTTATTTATTTATTGTATTTATAAAGCGCCAACATATTACGCAGCGCTGAGTGGGTTTGAGTTTTGCAGTAGTTTCCCTTTTTCAGTAGCATAATATACAGTATCATATTTATTTATTTAATGAAAAATGCATCAATAACACTTAAAAACACAGTCATCTGCGTCTCAATTGAAATATATTATGTTATAAGAAATCCTTCCTCAGTCAGAAAACATTACCAAGCAGGAAGAAGCTGGGGTATTTGAAAATGGATTAGTCTTATCTGCTGAAAGTACTGGTGACAGATTGTTTCCTTTCTAAAAATACTTAAGTATGGATTGTTTAGCAGTAAGTCAATGTTTATACTTTGAAGTCACTCTACAGTAAATACATTGAAAGAATGTGTGTATCTCAGTGTTTCCAAGGTTGGTCTGGACATGCTGTGATATGTGATAAGACGCTAGGCTGAGGCTGGGTTCTTTCGGTTTGTAGTCAGTAGATGTCTATATGTAGTACTGAACTTTGTAATGTATATTCAGTGTGTGGTTCTGCATGCCCCACCTATACTCCACATATAACTCACATGCAAAGTACCTTTTATCTCTGTCTTTGAAATGACCTCCTAAGTTTCAACCATCCCATTTGAAATGAAAACATTTAACATTTAAAGTGGGTTTATTGGTCAAATGTTGATGTTGCAGTGTTCCTTTCCCCCTCTGTATTGCCTTATGGGCAGAGCAGGATCATCCACCAGGCAACCAAGGCAAGTGTTTGGGGCCTAGTGGATGTTAAGGAGCCCACCTGCTACCGTCTTTTTGACATGAGGAGGTAATCTATACATACAAGAGATTATCAATGGGAATAGGTATCAGCCATCATAAGAAAGGTCCAGGTAATATGGTGAACAATTATAACCCAATAAACAGAATGTAAAAGCAGGAGATGCAGAAAGGTCTAAATGTCTACCTAATCTAAGATGGTCACGTAATTGGCCCATAATCTTGTTCGATCCCTGCTACCTTCTTTAACCTCTCTCCACTTCAGCCTAGGGCCAGATTACATCTTAATCCATATCTGCTTATAGGAGAGTGTTTGGCCAAGAGCAGTGGTGCGTACACACCTTTACATTTTGTTGCCCGCTGGGATCAGGGCTAGTGTTCTGTTGCTATGGGGAGGGGCGGAAGGCCAGATGGCACATCACTTGATGGAGCACCACAGAGCAGGCAGGATGAGTAGTACAGTGCCCAAGCTCGGCCAAATGTATCCACCTGGCAGATCGCCCACTATTGCATTGGGGGATCGAAGGACGCTGTACTGTACACAACTTGGATTTTTGGCAAAGGCAGGCGCAACCGGGCATCTAGTGCTTATACAAGGCTTTACAGGTTCCTGTACCTCGCTTGACCTTAGGAATGTGGTCTCCCGTGGGGAAAGCTGAGGAAGCTCCTTTTAAAAAATGTCTGCTTTACCTCTCCTCCCAAAATCCCACCACTGTACTCAACATAGGCCTCCCGCTTAGTGTGGCTGGTTGCTGGGGAGCTGGGTGGCCTCACCTTCCCCAGATAAAGGTCTGGATTTATGAGGAGAGCAGTTAGTACACTGGGTCCACAGCAGGCAAGTATGGTGAGTAACATTTGGCTGTTTTGGGAGTCGGGGCTTACTTCATGTGAGGTACTTTTAGTTTTCTTGTGAATATGCTAAACATGCTAGCCTTGGATTGAACTGTACTGAGCCCATCAGAATGACAGGATATGGTGGAAATGATAACTATCAAAAAGATGCTTCATGTGCTCTTTCCTCTCCGCAGCCAGTTCCTGTGTATCTTTCCCCAGAAATACAGATGTCCCTCAGAAATGTCAGAAATGCTTGTAAAGTGAATTTGAAAACAATGGCCAGCATGGTGTCCTGATTGTTTTATGCTACAAACAGCTGGACTAGGGAACCTACAAGAAGATGCTGAGCTGTATCAGCTTGTCAACATTATCAATGCTCTATTTGTGTCCGCTTTAACCCATTCAATGACTATAACTATTAAAGGAGAACTCTGCCAAGTGTGGATAACTTCCAACTTACTGTATATACTCAGGTACATATAAGCCAGATTTTTCCGCGCACAGAATGTGCTGAAAAGTTGCCCACTTGGCTTCTACGAGAGTCCCTGATGTGGCACACTGGGGGCCTCTGGAGTGGAACGAATACTTATTTCTTGCTTCTGGCAAAGCCGTTGGGATGCTAGGAATGAATTAAAGGTGACTTAAATTGCTTTTGTGGTCGGTGCCCAGAATGTTTTACACCAATCGGAACGAATACTGCAGTGGAACAGATTGTGAAGAGTGTGTAAATATCCCCAGCAGTGGAGCGGAACGGATTGTAAAGCAGGCAGTGGAGCAGAATAGATTGTGTAGCAGCAGGGCAGTTTCTAGGCTAAATTGCACCCAGGGCGGGGGTGTAAAAATGGCACCCCCTTCCCCCCACCCCTGTGGACTCGGGAACCCTTACTCACAAGTAGATCTGCTTACTTACTAGTGACCAGCCACTCATCCAGGAGGAAGCATTGACCAGGAAAACACACAGGTGAAGAGAGCCCGGAAAGCCGACTCCTCCATGGGCGCCGTGCACTGACAACCTGCAGTACCGCTACAGAACATCAGGTGTCATCACGCAGTGGTGACGTGATGATAACTTCACGTCTGACGCAGGCAGCCCAGGAGGAATTAAGGAAAGTGATTGCGCTGGTAATCTTCTTTCTTCTTCCATTTGGCTTCACTGCGTATCACCAGCTCCCTAGCGGTTATGTCCTTCTGTCTGCGCCCCCCTTCTTTTATTTGCCGGTCTGCGCCTAGGGCAGTCGCCCTGCCCGCACTGCCCAAGAAACGGCCCTGTGTATCAGGATCCTGCACTTTGCCAGCTACCTGTGCTCCCCACTGTGTCCGTGCTCCTCATCCCCCCTGCAACATGGTTAGTGGAGCATCTGGTACAAAACTGACCTCTGCCCCCCAGCTTGTGGAGTGGGGTGTGCAACAGGATCTTGTGTTATTGCCAGTTCAATGTTCAGGGATACCTCTTTAGCCTGTCTCAGACTCGCTGTGTCTCATATCTATGACGCCGTCTAGTGGCATCTTGATACAAAACAAGTGTCACAAGCTAAAGAGGGATCCCCAAACGGTGCACCGGCGCTGATACATGGCACTGCTGCACACTCTGCTCCACGAGCCAGTTGGTACAGATCAGTACTAGGCGATCCACTCACCATGTAGCGGGGGATGGGGCATGGGCACAGCTGGCAAGTCCAGGATCCTGCTGCACGATCCATTCTGCTCCACTGCCGGAGGGCACACATTCTCCTAATGCATGCTCTGCTTACCATGTGGGGGAAGGCTGCCTACTGGGGGCACATCTGGCTATGGGGAGTGGGGCTGCCTAATACTGGGGGCAAATCTATCTATGGTTAAGGGGGCTGCCTAAAACCTTATGGCACATCTGGGTATTTATACTGTGGATGGGGCTATACTGGGGAAAGGGCTTATACCCGAGTCAATCACTTTTTTCCTGGTTTCTGAGGAAAACGTGGGTACCTTGGCTTATACTAACTTGGCTTATACATGAGTATATACACGCATTGTAGTGATAATGTTAATACTGACATCTCTGTCCTTCTATTGTTATCAGGAGATATCTATGGACAGCTGTCACTTCAGCCTTGGACATTCCCTAGCCCTTCATAATAGCCTCTGAATAGTCATGAGTGAGTGCCTGGCAGAAGGAGAGCTAACACGAGGGTGGCCAACACTGTCAGCCTGACAACAGGGGGGATACTGCGCATGCACGAGGATCATTACTTCCTGTTCAAAGGTCCTGACAAGTACTAGTCAAGGCCTACTAACAGATCTTTTAACGGACAAAAGGAAGATGATGGGGGGGGGGGGGGGACAGAGGACACGGCCTGCCAAAGGATGTCATTAGTAACAAAAATATGTACTTCATTACATATCTATTTTTTTTATCTCAGTTATCCTATAAAAACCCCAACCTTCTATTACATCGCTATTTATGAAAACTACCCATGCATAATTAAACTTCTCACTTTAGGTCCACTCTAGCAGTAAATGTCTTCTAAGATCTCCTATACGCAATTCATATTATGTTTTTTCACTTGTGAAATCCGATACAGTATCGGAAATATAAACCTCTCGAGTGATCCATCATTAAACACTGTGCAGATCTTAGACTGCAGGAACTGTGCCCAATTGGCTTAGCACTCTCTTCCACACCCTTCTCCTCCCAGACTAACATTTTCTAACTGTGTAGATTTCTGCCAAGTGCTCCTGAATCAGAATGGAAACTCAATGGTGTTCTGTGAAAACCCTACATGCTTCTCTAGAGGAATACTGGTTAAACAGGAACTCCAGTCTGTGAACGAGGAACTGATGAAATCCCAAAATTCAACACTTCTGCAACTCACTTTCGTCGCAATGGGAGGACAGCTAATTTGCAATCCACTGCTTGTCACCCACACAGCTTCCATTGGTAAAAGGTGGCAACACATTTTTTGGGCACTTTGTTCAATTTAAAGAGGAACGTTACTGAAAAATAGAATTGGGCCGAACCTCCGATTTTAGGTTCGCGAACCGGGTTCGCGAACTTTTGCGGAACGTTCGGTTCGCGTTAAAGTTCGCAAACCGCAATAGACTTCAATGGGGATGCGAACTTTGAAAAAAAAAATAATTATGCTGGCCACAAAAGTGATGGAAAAGATGTTTCAAGGGGTCTAACACCTGGAGGGGGGCATGGCGGAGTGGGATAGATGCCAAAAGTCCCCGGGAAAAATCTGGATTTGACGCAAAGCAGCGTTTTAAGGGCAGAAATCACATTGAATGCTAAATGACAGGCCTAAAGTGCTTTAAAACATCTTGCATGTGTATACATCAATCAGGTAGTGTAATTAAGGTACTGCTTCACACTGACACACCAAACTCACCGTGTAACGCACCGCAAACAGCTGTTTGTGTAGTGACGGCCGTGCTGGACTGGTGCGCACCATGGCGAGAGTGCAGGTTTTGGTGGCTTTACAGCCCATATGGTCGGCCTGGCTGATGTAGCTGAATGACAGAACAGTGACTGTCCAGCTGATCAAATTTGGTCTGACCACAATGAAGCAACGACCTTATTATCTTTTGTGTGCCCCCCGAGACACTCATCTAGGCGCCGGTCATTGCTTCATTGTGATACGCAAGCCCCTTCACCACGGCAAGGTAATGATCACGAAGGGGAATGGGCGCATGTACATGCCTTTTCTTTTGTTGTTGCAGCTGCCCGCAGTGCAGCCAGAAAAATTAGGCAGTCATGTACACGCACCCGAAAAATTATTACAGCGGCCGCTGCTAGCAGCGGCCTAAAAAATTCAGCAATCCGCCTGGAGTCCCGGACCCTGTTGGTGGTGGCGGAGAAGGTAGTGAAGCGGCCTGCAGGCAGACATGCTGTGTGGAGGGACTGGGAGCGACTTAGTCTTCTTGGGGCAGGCCAGGCAGCCAGTCACACGGCGTGCAGGCAGAGATGCTGTGTGTGCGGGGACTGACTTAGTCTTGGGGCGGGCAGCAGCCCTCCGGGATCCATGCCTCATTCATTTTGATAAAGGTGAGGTACTTAACACTTTTGTGACTTAGGCGACTTCTCTTCTCTGTGACAATGCCTCCAGCTGCGCTGAAGGTCCTTTCTGAGAGGACGCTTGCGGCAGGGCAGGAGAGAAGTTGGATGGCAAATTGGGACAGCTCTGGCCACAGGTCAAGCCTGCGCACCCAGTAGTTCAAGGGTTCCTCATCGCTGTTCACAGCAGTGTCTACATCCACACTTAAGGCCAGGTAGTCGGCTACCTGCCGGTCGAGGCATTGGTGGAGGGTGGATCCGGAAGGGCTACGGCGAGGCGTTGGACTAAAGAACGTCCGCATGTCCGACATCACCATGAGATCGCTGGAGCGTCCTGTCTTTGACTGCGTGGACACGGGAGGAGGATTAGTGGCAGTGGTACCTTGCTGGCGTTGTGCTGTCACATCACCCTTAAAGGCATTGTAAAGCATAGTTGACAGCTGGTTCTGCATGTGCTGCATCCTTTCCACCTTCCGGTGAGTTGGTAACAGGTCCGCCACTTTGTGCCTGTACCGAGGGTCTAGTAGTGTGGCCACCCAGTACAGCTCATTCCCCTTGAGGTTTTTTATACGGGGGTCCCTCAACAGGCAGGACAGCATAAAAGACGACATCTGCACAAAGTCGGATCCAGTACCCTCCATCTCCTCTTGCTCTTCCTCAGTGACGTCACGTAAGTCAACCTCCTCCCCCCAGCCGCGAACAATACCACGGGAAGGTTGAGCAGCACAAGCCCCCTGCGACGCCTGCTGCGGTTGTTCTCCTGCCGCCGTCCCCTCCTCCTCCTCCTCCCCCAAAGAAACACCTTGCTCATCATCCTCTGAGTCTGACTCGTCTTCTGCACACGACCTCTCTTCTTCCTCCTCCTCCCCCCTCTGTGCTGCCGCAGGTGTTGAGGAAACAGCTGGGTCTGATGAAAATTGGTCCCATGCCTGTTCCTGCCGTTAAGGATTCTGGTCACGCTCATTCGCAGCTTCATCCGCCACTCTACGCACAGCATGCTCCAAGAAGTAAGCGTAGGGAATTAAGTCGCTGATGGTGCCCTCACTGCGGCTCACCAGGTTGATCACCTCCTCAAACGGCCGCATGAGCCTGCATGCATTTTTCATCAGTGTCCAGTTGTCGGGCCAGAACATCCCCATCTTCCCAGACTGTTTCGTTCTACTCCAGTTGTAGAGGTACTGGGTGACGGCTTTCTTCTGTTCTAGCAGGCGGGAGAACATGAGCAGGGTCGAATTCCAGCGAGTAGGGCTATCGCAAATGAGGCGTCTCACCGGCATGTTGTTTTTCCGCTGAATTTCTGCAAATCGTGCCATGGCTGTGTAAGACCGCCTCAAATGCCCACAGAACTTCCTGGCCTGCTTCAGGACATCCGCTAAGCCAGGGTACTTTGCCACAAATCTTTGAACCACTAGATTCATGACATGTGCCATGCAGGGTATGTGTGTCAGCTTCCCCATATGCAAAGCGGCAAGCAGATTGCTGCCGTTGTCGCACACCACGTTGCCTATCTCCAGGTGGTGCGGGGTCAGCCACTCATCCACCTGTTTCTTAAGAGCAGCCAGGAGAGCTGCTCCAGTGTGACTCTCCGCTTTGAGACAAGCCATGTCTAAGATGGCGTGACACCGTCGTACCTGGCATGCAGCATAGGCCCTGCGGAGCTGGGGCTGTGTAGCTGGAGAGGAGAACTGCCACTCAGCCAAGGAGGAGGAGGACAGCGAAGAGCATGTAGCAGGAGGAGAGGAGGTGGCAGGAGGCCTGCCTGCAAGCCGTGGAGGTGTCACAATTTGGTCCGCTGCGCCCTGCTTGCCATCGTTCACCACCAGGTTCACCCAATGGGCTGTGTAGGTAATGTAACGGCCCTGCCCGTGCTTGGCAGACCAGGCATCCGTGGTCAGGTGTACCCTTGACCCAACGCTCTTCGCAAGAGATGACACCACTTGCCTCTCAACTTCACGGTGCAGTTGGGGTATGGCCTTTCTCGAAAAATAAGTGCGGCCTGGCATCTTCCACTGCGGTGTTCCGATGGCCACAAATTTACGGAAGGCCTCAGAGTCCACCAGCCGGTATGGTAACAGCTGGCGAGCTAACAGTTCCGCCACGCCAGCTGTCAGACGCCGGGCAAGGGGGTGACTGGCCAAAAGTGGCTTCTTCCGCTCAAACATTTCCTTCACGGACACCTGACTGCTGCTGTGGGCAGAGGAGCAGGAACCGCTCAAGGGCAGAGGCGGAGTGGAGGAGGGTGCCTGTGAAGGTGCAAGGGAGAAAGCGGCATAAGCAGATGATGCACCTGAAGGAGGAAGAGGAGAAGGAGGGTGACTTTTCTTTTGTGTGCTGCTGCTGCTTTTGCTCAGGTGGCCATCCCATTGCTGTTTGTGCCTTTTCTGCAGGTGCCTTCGTAAGGCACTTGTCCCTACGTGAGTGTTGGCCTTTCCATGGCTCAATTTTTGTTGGCAGAGCGAACAGATGGCTTTGGTCCGATCTGAGGCACACACATAAAAAAATTTCCACACCGGTGAGCCACCCTGGGATGTGGGCACTATGGGGACCTCAGCAGCTGATGCTGAAGGGCAAGTTGGCTGGCTGTACATAGGTGGCGATACATGGTGCCGGACACTGCCACCAGCTGTTTCTGATGAAGAGCTGCCCCAGCTTCTTTCAGCAACTTCTCTCCTCCTACTACTCTCTGACTCCCCCTCTGAACTGTCCCCATCTTCATCTCCTCTATTGGGAACATACAGAGGATCCCTATCATCGTCATCATCGTAATCATCCTGCCCAGCTTCACTTGCCTCAGAAAAATCCAAACGTGTAGGTCCTTCATCCTCCTTACACGTTACATCCATAGTGTTGCCGCGTAACGCAGACATATGAGCTGGCGAAAATTCATCTGGCTGTAACAACAATGGCTGTGCATCAGTGATTTCACCACCACTAAATAATTCTTGCGAAGTGTCAAATGCAGCGGAAGTGGTGCTAGTAGTAGCGCTGGTGGCTGGGACGTGCCTTCTTCCGAGCACTGTACTGTGGGCCAGGTCCACACGAAATTACATTTACACGACCTCGCGCAGACCTGCCGGGTGGCCTTCCTCTGCCTCTGGCACTACCTCTTCCTCTACCTGTTTTGTCCATATCGGGTATGCACGGAGTGGTATATCACACTGCGTGCACTCACGTAGGTAGGTGGGTTCACTTAACTGCACAGGTATGCGCACTGATGCGGTGGGTTCACTGAACAGTACAGGTATACAGTGGCGGGTTCACTGAACAGAACAGGTTTACAGTGGCGGGTTAACAGAACAGGTATGCAGTGGCGGGTTCACTGAACAGGTATACAGTGGCGGGTCCACTGAACAGAACAGGTATACAGTGGCGGGTTCACAGAACAGGTATGCAGTGGCAGGTTCACTGAACACAACAGGTATGCAGTGGCGTGTTCACTAAACAGGTATACAGTGGCGGGTCCACTGAACAGAACAGGTATACAGTGGCGGGTTCACAGAACAGGTATGCAGTGGCGGGTTCACTGAACAGGTATACAGTGGCGGGTCCACTGAACAGAACAGGTATACAGTGGCGGGTTCACAGAACAGGTATGCAGTGGCGGGTTCACAGAACAGGTATACAGTGGCGGGTCCACTGAACAGAACAGGTATACAGTGGCGGGTTCACAGAACAGGTATACAGTGGCGGGTCCACTGAACAGAACAGGTATACAGTGGCGGGTTCACAGAACAGGTATGCAGTGGCGGGTTCACTGAACAGGTATACAGTGGCGGGTCCACTGAACAGAACAGGTATACAATGGCGGGTTCACAGAACAGGTATACAGTGGCGGGTCCACTGAACAGAACAGGTATACAGTGGCAGGTTCACAGAACAGGTATGCAGTGGCGGGTTCACTGAACAGGTATACAGTGGGGGGTCCACTGAACAGAACAGGTATACAGTGGCGGGTTCACAGAACAGGTATGCAGTGGCGTGTTCACTAAACAGGTATACAGTGGCGGGTCCACTGAACAGAACAGGTATACAGTGGCGGGTTCACAGAACAGGTATACAGTGGCGGGTCCACTGAACAGAACAGGTATACAGTGGCGGGTTGACAGAACAGGTATGCAGTGGCAGGTTCACTGAACACAACAGGTATGCAGTGGCGTGTTCACTAAACAGGTATACAGTGGCGGGTCCACTGAACAGAACAGGTATACAGTGGCGGGTTCACAGAACAGGTATACAGTGGCAGGATCACTGAACAGGTATACAGTGGCGGGTCCACTGAACAGAACAGGTATACAGTGGCGGGTTCACAGAACAGGTATACAGTGGCGGGTCCACTGAACAGAACAGGTATACAGTGGCGGGTTCACAGAACAGGTATACAGTGGCGGGTCCACTGAACAGAACAGGTATACAGTGGCGGGTTCACAGAACAGGTATGCAGTGGCAGGTTCACTGAACACAACAGGTATGCAGTGGCGTGTTCACTAAACAGGTATACAGTGGCGGGTCCACTGAACAGAACAGGTATACAGTGGCGGGTTCACAGAACAGGTATACAGTGGCAGGATCACTGAACAGGTATGCAGTGGCAGGATCACTGAACAGGTATACAGTGGCGGGTCCACTGAACAGAACAGGTATACAGTGGCGGGTTCACAGAACAGGTATACAGTGGCGGGTCCACTGAACAGAACAGGTATACAGTGGCGGGTTCACAGAACAGGTATACAGTGGCAAGATCACTGAGCAGGTATGCAGTGGCAGGATCACTGAACAGGTATGCAGTGGCAGGATCACTGAACAGGTATGCAGTGGCAGGATCACTGAACAGGTATGCACTGGCAGGATCACTGAACAGGTATGCAGTGGCAGGATCACTGAACAGGTATGCACTGGCAGGATCACTGAACAGGTATGCAGTGGCAGGATCACTGAACAGGTATGCACTGGCAGGATCACTGAACAGGTATGCAGTGGCAGGATCACAGTACAGGTATGTAGTGGGCTGAGGGCTCACTGAATAGAACAGGTATGCAGCCAGGAAAAGCTAAGCCTAACTAATCTTTCCCTAGAGACAGACAGCAGCTCGCCCTACTCTCTCTAATGCAGGCACACGAGTGGCCGTAATGGCCGCCGCTGCCTGCCTTTTATAAGGGGGGGTGGGGCTCCAGGGGCTAGTGTAGCCTAATTGGCTACACTGGGCCTGCTGACTGTGATGTAGAGGGTCAAAGTTGACCCTCAGGTGCATTATGGGGCGAACCGAACTTCCGCAAAACGTTCGCGTGCGGCACCCGCACGCGAACCACGTTCGCCGGCGAACCGTTCGGCCCAACTCTACTGAAAAATAGTAGTGGGAGGAAAAAAATACCTCAACACATTGCAAAGTGAGACGTAAAAAAAGAGAGATCGAGAAATGATTGATACCCGTGTGTCATTCATGTTGTTTGATCCACAATGAGCCTGTAGGTTATCATCTTTACTACTGGCAGACAAGAAAAATACTAGACAGCAATATCAACTGCCATTACCTATAACCATACTGACTAAGGCCTTGTTCACATCTAAAATCGCAATCGATGACACCAGCATTTTGCGATTTTGTGTTTGATTATTTTTAGCGCCTCCCAGCACTTACCTGTGTGATGCGATTTTTTTGTAAAGCGCTTTTCTAAGCACTTTTGCAGAGTGATTTGTTTTTTCACTTCCTGGCGCATGTCAGGAAGTGAACTCTTTGACCTGGAAAATAATAAGTACAATGTATTTTTTCTTAAAAGCGCTGGGGAAATCGCTATACAAAGCGCTTTTTCAAGCATTTTGCGATTTCCCTATACCTTCCATTGAGGCAAATCGCCCCAAAAATGGGACAGGCAGCAATTTGGTGAGCGGATGTGAACACTCTCATAGGGAATCATTGCACAAGCGCTTTTAGAGCACTTTTTGAAAATCGCCGGTGCTTGACAAAAAGCCAAAAGCGCCCTTAGTGTGAACAAGCCCTTATTATGCCATAGACTAAAAGGCTGTTTTTAATGGATATACATATGCATAGAGGGAGGTACTGGTTGCTTGGCAGTTGGAAACAGTAGTTACTTCCTACAATGCAACAAGGTTCACGGAAAGGAAACTGTCAGGACCCAGGGCCTGACATCACATGTGGGAGGGGTTTCACCACAATATCAGCCACAAAGACCCAGCTGATGAAATATTAGAGAAAAGGCAAAGATTTCTCTTGGGAAGGGGACTATCAGCTACTGATTGGGATGAGCTCAATGGTTCAAGTTCCTCTTTAAGGTGCCCTTTAAAGGGAATGTTCAGGGTGGATAAAAAAAAAATGCTAATCCACTTACCTGGGGCTTCCTCCAGCCCGTGGCAGGCAAGACGTGCCCTCGGCGCCGCTCCGCAGGCTCCCGGTGGTCTCCTCAGGTGGCCGACCCGACCTGGCCAGGCCCCCATTGACTTGCATTGAGTTCAGGGTTCGGGCCTAACATGCCGAACATCTTGCCCATGTTCGGCCTGTTCGGCCCGAACACGAACATCCAGGTGTTCGCCCAACACTAGACTCAACCTACAAGCAAATTCAGCTAAAATACGATCTCACGGAACGGAACCTGTTTGTAAGTAGGGAACCGCCTGTGTCCTGGTTGGAGAATAATGTAGTTACTCAATCCCATGTGTGAGGTTATACTGTTTTCTTATCCGAAGTGTAGAAAAGTATCTTACACTGTATTGTTGATTTAGCTGCTAATAACATGTTTTTATCAGGGTGGTAAGCATTTAGTCAGATTATAAAGTCTAGGCTTATGCTGTGAGTCAGCTCATAAAGGAAGCAGAGTTCTCTTTAATGCATTCCTGAAGTGGAGTAAAAAGGATAGAGTAGAAGTCTGAGCCCCAGGGGTTCAGTCATTGAGTCAGTCTCAGGCAGAGGCGACTCCAGATTTTTTTTTTTGGGGGGGGGGGGGCAAAGAAGGGGGCACATAGGGGGCACAATGGTTGGCTGGTGAGGCTCATTTGGGTGATCAAAATCAATGTTTGTATGGCGATCTTTAGACAGTTTTTGCCTAATTTAGGTGATACAATTAAGGCTAAATAGTTCAGGAATTATAGGAACCAAAAGTAAATATCACAAACAGAACTAAGAGGCTTTTGAGCAGAGCAGATTGTCTAATGGTGCTATTTTTGAAGAAAAGGTACCCAAAGATGTACTTGGATAGTTTGCTGGCATGCTTTAATTCTTACTTGCTAGCAAGCTGCTCCTGTGTGGACAGATCACAGACAAATCATTCCAGACCCCAGCCTGTATCTGACAACTCTACAAGCAAGGGGAGGAGGAAGAGACAGGAGGGAGAGAAACACTGTGTGTGTATTTCCTTATCTTAGTAGCTAAGCATTGCAAGACAAGGTAAGAAAACGCTGTCATTTCTCAAGAAATCATTGCAGTATATTCCTTTAGCTGTCCTAGGGGATTTCTCTTCTTTTCTTTTAAAAAATTACATTTCATTTAAAAGCAAACCCGAGGCGAAACTTGGGTGAAAAAACAAATACTTACCTAAGGAGAGGGAAGCTCTGCATATTGGGGCTGTGCCCCCCTTCTGGCACCAGCATGTCTCTCGTCTGAAGAGGTGTGCGGCACTGTTCTTTTGGGGGGTTGGAGGGCAAGCTCATCAATGAGGGATCCGAGGATGTGGTGAGAAGCCTCTACAGTATCCAGACGCTTCCCTCGTTTTTGTACCCGATGTTTTCCTCAAGTACACTTTGTGTGACTGTGTCATACTGATTCAGTAATCCCTCACCCTGCTTGTTATATAAGTTTGAGCTGAGCCCAGTGCCGGATTTACCATAAGACACTGTAGGCACGTGCCTACAGGCGCCTGATGTTGTAAAGGCGGCTCACTCCCCTCCCATAATGCGTTTCTCCCTTCATCCATATGCAGAGTCCTGATTGGAGTATAAATGAGAGGTTAAGGGCACCTCTAGCTACTTAATACTGAGGTTCCTCTAGCTCCCTAATACTTGGGGGCTCCTCTAGCTACTTATTATTGAGGGTACTTCTGGCAACCTAATACTAAGGGGCACATGACTGTAGCTACCTATGACAGGCCAGGGAGAAGTGACAGTGGAGACAGCCAGCACACTTGCCATGCAGTTTGGTGGGGGTTTGTAGGTTCATGGAGGTCGAAGTCTAAGGTGCCAGGACATCTGTGCATATAGGCTCTTCTGTGGTAAATCCAGGCCTGGCTGAGCCACTATCAAGGGTTACATCATTTGAGTGATTATTTGGCCACAGCAGTGCTACTATTTCTTGACTTATCACCTCTGATCTCTAAACTTAATGGTTTCCTTTCTGGTTCATCATCATCTTCTCTGATGAGCGGTTTCTTAGGCAAGTATTTGACATAGTGAGTCCAGAGGGAGACTGTGAGAACCCAGAGCTGGAATGAGCTTGGCACAAGCAGAGATGGCAAGTCGTGACTCTCATTGTTTCCTTTGGACTTAGAATGGTTGGATGTTGCCAACTTATTCAGTTAGACTTCATTTGTGTTACTCGATTGTTCTTGGAGCAGAGAGAGCTGTCTGCTGATGGTGATTGTACCTCTCTCTGCTGCAGCACAGGATGTCATTGTATCTACACTGCAGGACTTATTAACCACATGAGGACTGCAGTGTTAAACCCCCCTAAAGACCAGGCTAATAATTTCTAAATTGGCCACTGCAGCTTTAAGGCCAAGCTGCAGGGCCGCACAACACAGCACACGAGTGATTTCCCCCCCACCAACGCTCCACAGTTGTTTATTTTTATTTTTTTTATAAATATTTATTTTATTTTTTAATAAATTTTGCTTTTTTTTTTTTAATTTATTTTCCCCTGCTCCATCCCCCCGCCAGCCAATCAGGGTGATCAGCTGTCATAGGCTTCAGCCTATGACAGCCGATCACTCCCCAGCCTCAGGAGGGGGCAGCCGTGTCGCACGGCTGTCCCCAGTAAAGCGCTGCTGCCGATCGCATCGCTGTACATGTAAATAGACAGTCGCCCATACACCGCAGGCCGATTCCTGATCGATTTCAACATGAATCAGCCTAGTGACAACACCTCGCCACCACCGGCGCTGTCCCCCCAGTGTTGCCAACTCATCCCTTTAATTACTGACACATATGAATTACACAGGTTTTGTGGCTAGGTAGATGCAGTTAAGGCACTGATTATGTGCAAATAGCCCCAGAACCTGAAT